>NC_079166.1:22670129-22702629 GCF_947568905.1 Ostrea edulis
AAAATTTAGAAATTAATTTTAAAATTAAGGATTATCTCCCTCACTCATAGCTCTGATTCTTCGACGAATTTGACTCCAGTCTTTGGCACTCTGTTTTTCCTTTTAGTTCTTACACGTTTAGTGTTACTGTAGAATCATTTAAATTCGTAGGGCCAATTTTCGTGGATTGCTGAATTTTTACAGGTTCGTGCATGGGGACGTAATTTTGAGGATTTATATATGTATATCTCTTATTTCATTAACATTTTGACAGCAAAAAATAATTGTCTTTATTCTTTGAGGGTGTAAATTCGTGGGTGAGGGGTACCTACGAATTCCACGAAAATTGAGCCACCACAAATTCTAATGATTCCACTAGCTTGAAAATACGGATGTATATTTAATTGCTGTGGTAAAATATAGAAATTAATTTCAAAATTAAGGATTAACTCCCTCGTGCAAAGCTCTTATCCGTAGACAAATTTGACTCTAATCTTTGGCACTCTGCTTTTTCTTATAGTTTTTACAAGTTTATTGTTATTTCGGATTTCCAAAATTTCGGTTTGAGCATCACTGAAGAGACGTTATTTGTCGAAATGCGCATCTGGTGCATCAAAATTGATACCGTATATGTTTTATATCTAAATATGAGTAATTGAAAACTGACAGATTGTGAGACAGCCCAGATTCAAAGCATGGGATTTACCCATTGTCTTTCAGCACAGTTATTCCTGAGGAGCAGTTTCTATTTCGACTCAGTTAAACTACAGAAATAACTATTTTATCATTATTCTGGTAAGGCCAAGATAAATAAATAGTGTGTTTCCTATTCCAGCCTGAAAAAAACATTCATAATGCTTCTCAAAAATGCTAAACAATGATTCATTGTTTTTACCGTAGTCCTAACGTTTTTTTCCCCTCTTGATGTTTGCTTTTCCTATCGTAATTGCCAGCAATATGCTTGGCAAGACAAACACGCTGCCATTTTTCCCCGCGGAGAAATCACAGTCACGTGGCCCCGTCTATTAGTTTATTGTCAGTCGAGGCTTCAAAACTGAAGCCGTGCCGAGAACACATGAATTGAATCTACGTGGAAGAAAAGAGTGTATAAATTGCGCTGATCATTTTGTATACAGATTTGAAAAATATAAGATCAATATTTTGAAAAAAAAACCAAACAATCTTTTTATTTTTCATTGATTTATTAGATGAATTTGAATAATCTTTCAAACAGAAACAATTGTTGTTTTCATGAGCAAATATTTTTACTTTGTTTACATCCGGAATTTTTTACGGAAGAAACCGAGAATATGCGAATGTATCTGGAGTTTGTCGTGTTATTTATTCTATGCACGCAAAAAAAGTTTTAATGCAAGCCAACAATGTCGAGGGTACAATAGCTGCAATAATGTAGCCCTCTCTGATTGATTTTTTTTTAGGGAGAGGGCTACAACTCCTTAGGATCTCCGTAATGGTGCAAATGCGGGAGTGAATCACTCCCGCAACATTTGCGCTCATTCTAAACATTTTTTGACTTTCTTTACGTAAATAAAATGATATTCTATGTTTCTTAGTCAATATATAAATTTACAACCTGCAACTTAAGATTTGTGAGGCTCTATTCTACCGTTTTCAACAATTTCGATAAATTCCAATTTCTCCATTCATATTTGTGCGCCATGGTTTATGTACTGAAGTATAAACTTCCGATTGTCAAGTCATTTGCATATGCCATATAAGGCAATATTTACATCAATGGACAAGTATGTAGGCGAAAGCTATTTCGTCGGTATTGGAAAGGTTTGAATTTAATATCAAGTTAAAATCCGAACAGCAGAGTGTAAATTCTTTCTGCAACAATATGATTTTCCTTTCTTTGTCGAAGTGGCTCGAGTAACTACATTTTCGCGCTGATTGTCAATGTTTAGGTTTTTCATTAGATCCACCTTAAGATCTCGCGATAACAAGCATGGCGGAGCAGACGAAGAATTTTGCATGCTGTACATTATATTAATGAAAAACATCTTTATTAGACATGCCTGAGCACAAAGTTGGTACTCCTTTTGGTGTAAACAACATTTGGGACTAATACACAGAGTTTATTATCGGTTATTCATAAAATTATTTTGCACCATTACGGAGATCCTATGGAATTGTAGCCCTATCCCGAAAACGTCAGAATAAAAAAAAATTGGATAGGGCTAAATTATTGCAGCTAGGGGTACAACTGTACAGGCGAGTTCTTTTGGACGTTTTTCTTATTTATTTTGAGGTCAAAAGGTCAAAGTATCTTTTTCACTATATGCTGTAGATTTGAGCTTGCCCCTAGCTTTTATACATGTACTTGCTGGTGCATGTTTATCAGACTTCAAATCCTGATGACATTCAAGATTCATGTTGTTTTTGAAATCCAAAGGTCAAGGTCATTATCACACTAAATACCTATTGCGGCCATTCAAAGCTTTGAACATACTTATAAACTATATAAAATACGTGCATGTTTTTACTTCGTGAATGCAAGCGTGCATAATTTTCCAAACTGCAACTCGGCCATACGCATCTTTGAGCTTAATATTTTGAAATTATATGATTTACAGCTCTTTATATTATATTATTTTAAAAAAGATGTTTGGCTTGTGGACTTGTATATTTATGATTGACTATCACATGTATATATCTTTCATTGCATAGGAAACTTCTAGTCCTAATGTGTGTCAAAAAATTTGAAATTATGTAAATAATTTGTTGCAATGTTTACAATTCACATGTACATATTTACAGTTCTAGTAGTTTAGAAACTATTTTTATGACCCCAAGATCGAAAATCAGGGGGCATATTGTTTTTGTCCTGTCTGTCATTTTGTAATTCTGTCTGAAACTTTAACCTTGCTAATAACTTTTGAACAGTTAGTGATAGTGTTTTGATATTTCACATGGGTATTCTTTATGACAAGACCTTCCCGTGGGTATCAACATGTTTTACCTTGTGACCTCCACCTTGGAGTTTGACCTACTTTTTAAAAACTTTAACCTTGCCAATAACTTTTGAATAGTAAGAGCTAAAGTTTTGATATTTCATATTATTTCATATGGGTATTCCTTGTGACCTCCACCTTGGAGTTTGACCTACTTTTTAAAAACTTTAACCTTGCCAATAACTTTTGAATAATAAGAGCTAAAGTTTTGATATTTCATATTATTTCATATGGGTATTTCTTGTGACAAGACCTTTTTGTGGGTACCAACATTTTTGACCCAGTGACCTTTGTCCTCGGATTTTGATCTACTTTTTGAAAATTTTAACCTTGCTAATAATTTTTAACAGTATGTGAAATAGCCTTGATATTTCACAATAGTATTCTTTGTGTCAAGACCTTTCCGTTTGCACTAAATCTTTTGACCTTGACATTTGACCTACTTTTAAATAGATTGACATTGGTCATATCTTCTAAATGGTAAACATTAGAGCTTTCATATTGCACTTGAGCATTTCTCGTGACAAGATCTTTCTACTGGTACCAAGATATTTGTCTTTGTGACCTTGGCCATCTTCGGAATTGGCCATCATCGGGGGCATTTTGTGTTTCACAAACACATCTCGTTTTATACAAGTTTGGAGTGTTTACACCCATCTCAATATATTAACCTTTTCTGTGATACTGAAAATAGTGATGAAAACCCAGCATTGCAATTTATTTAACTTTGATCAGACACCAGTCTGTATTACTAACTCAAAATCTCACATTGCAACACAATCATGGTTCACTGTTCTGTATCGATGTTATTGCCTTTCAACAGTAATGCTTTTACAATTGTTAATTGTCCAGATACTGGTATATGCATAATATTCTAAAATGCCTGAATTTGCAGCACTTCATGTTATATTGTTTCACTTGAGAAGACAGTTGTCTGGCTTGTGGACTTGTTTATTTATGTTGGACATGTAAATATGTTTCATTGCCTAGGAAACTTCTAGCCCAAATGTGTGTCCAAAAATTTGAAATTATTATGCTATCAATTTTGTTACAATATTTTTACAATTTACATGTTCTTGTATACAGTTTTAGTAGTTTAGAAAATTTTCTTTGATAAAGAAAGAATTGGAGTGTTTACATATTCACTTGATTTTAACCTTTCACGTGTTATTGACAGGTTGTAGTTTGCAATTTCAAAGTATGCCATTATCAATTTTATCTTTAACATTTGGTTTCATGGTTTCATTATGTTGGTCCATAAAAAATAAGCTATTAAACATATACTGTCATATGTCAGCCTATCATATGTTATCTTTCTGTTATGTTGACATATTAAACTTTGTTATATACCTTTATCTATATTTCTTTTCATTTACTTTATTACAGCATTCATGCTTTTTCATAAGAGTTCAGCACCTGATTTAACTATGAATAGCTGAAGAGCTAAGTGCACAAGTTAAAATGGCGACCCTCACTATAAGATACAAACCAAGAATATTGAGGTTTAATAAGGAAGGAACCATCTCGGCGAAATCATAACCAAGAATATCGAGTTCTATATCATATTGATTAAACAAAAACTGGCCACAAGACTAGAAGGTCACAATACAAGCATTCCTTTAGATATTCGTTTTGGCCTCAAAACCATAAAATGGGGAACAGACTTCAAGAAAATTTCGATTTTGAACACTTCTTTACTTATATCAAAAACACGAACAGGAAGTTGTACGTAAATCTGCAATTCAAAACCTATGTCTGATTAAAGTATTTGTCTGGAGAGTTTTCACATGAATTGTCTAATTAGCATAACTGCACCATTTCTGAAAGTTATGCATTGAATAATTTGACCCCGTCTTTCAGTACTTTCAGTACTTTGATTGTTTAATGCGAAAAGGAATACGTATTTTCTGAAACACGGAAATGATCGAGATTAGGATTTCTTATATTGAAACCGGAATTGTTTACTTTCGGGAAGTATATTATGTATTTTCTCAAACACGGAAATTATCGAGATTAGTGTTTCTAATTCTGAAACCGGAATTGTTTACTTCCGGGAAGTACAATGTATATCGATGTATAAATTTTTCAGGGTCGTTTCATATGTTGTACTTGTAGGGTCGGTCGGTGAACCGAAAATACAATTTCTTTATCTAGGCCTAAACGAAGTTTGTTGGTACATATACGAGGCGCTCTGTCCGTCTGTCTCACTATGTAAAAACAAATAAGGGATATCATGATTCTCGTAATTATGTAAATGGAAATCTCCATTCTCTGAGAGAAAGAGCTGACCGACGTCGACAATGTTAAGCTGGAGATACCAGGTTAATTTTGTGAGATGACCAGGATGTCATCCTGGGTCGTCAACATAGGCGCTTGTTTCATAGACTACGCAAGCTATGTCAATTAATAACATCATTAGGCTTGTTTCATAGACTACGCAAGCTATGTCAATTAATAACATTATCAGGCTTGTTTCAAAGACTATGTAAGCTTTGTTAATTAATAACATTATTAGGCTTGTTTCAAAGACTTTGTAAACTGTGTTATTCAATAACATTATTAGGCTTGTTTCATAGACTTCGTAAGCTATGTTTTTTAATAACATTATTAGGCTTGTTTCATAGACTTCGTAAGCTATGTTTTAATAACATTATTAGGCTTGTTTCAAAGACTTCGTAAGCTATGTTTTAATAACATTATTAGGCTTGTTTCATAGACTTCGTCAGCTATGTTATTAATAACATTATTAGGCTTGTTTCATATATTTCGTAAGTTATGTTTTTTAATAACATTATTAGGCTTGTTTCATATATTTCGTAAGCTATGTTAATTAATAACATTATTAGGCTTGTTTCATAGACTTTGTAAACTGTGTTATTCAATAACATTATTAGGCTTGTTTCATAGACTTCGTAAGCAATGCTTTTTAATAACATTATTAGGCTTGTTCCATAGACTTCGTAAGCTATGTTTTAATAACATTATTAGCCTTGTTTCATAGACTTCGTCAGCTATGTTTTTAATAACATTATTAGGCTTGTTTCATATATTTCGTAAGCTTTGTTAATTAATAACATTATTAGGCTTGTTTCATAGATTTCGTAAGCTATGTTTTTTAATAACATTAATATTACATAGCATAAGAAGTCGCATGTTGTCGTCAATTTGTGTAGGTCAGGATTGATACAATGGGTTATATAAAACATGACTCGGTCCCGAGTCCTGTATATAAGTTTCCATAGTTTGAGGCATATACAACACCTCTGGGACATTAATATTGTGTTAAGAATAGACAGAATCAGGTAAACTCGTTAACAGTGATCAGGTTTCCTATAAAATTTTATTATGTAAAATTTACATTTCCAACGTTGTTCCCTTACAAATTGTAATGCCAACCATATCCTCATGAATGTAAACAATGCGCGTTTGAATACAGATAAATATAGTGCATCTATTATAACGACTGCGAATTCCAACAGAAATGAAAGTAGAATGTAAATAAAAGAAATGAACTTCATTTTTGAAAATATATGAGATAATAATCTGTAACGTACGCTTCACGCCGGCATTCAGTTTTACCATTACGCCATATCGAAATGTCAGAGAGAGAGAGAGAGAGAGAGAGAGAGAGAGAGAGAGAGAGAGTTTTACGCCAAAAAACCCATATGAAATACGGACGTCTATTCAACAGGTATCGGAGATGTGCACTTACTGAAAATATTAGATTCTCTTTATTCTGATAAATCCACGAAACAAAATGATAAACTCCATTTGTATCTCGTTAGAGCTTTACAACACGTTGTCATTACATTATACAGACTGCGACACACTTCACCCGTGCCAAACAGGGTGTCTTCAATCAGAGGAGATGTCAGAGTCGAAAATTTTTCCTGTATTGAATGATTGTCTGGTCGAGGTTTTGCAGTTTATAGAAATCGGGAATCTAATCATATACACTGAGCATCTGGTTGGATCAATTCAAAAATTTTCGATGATCATATACAAACTTGGATATACAAATAAGGGAATAATGATCGAAAATATACATCTGTTTGAAAATGCGGGTATTACATTTACAATCCATAATAAACAGTTGATTTCATAAAGACACATATAAAAGGAAATGTATAAATGAAAATATAGTTTTAGTGTCTCTTTGGGAACCACATAATTATTTACGGTCTCTGTATGTCCATATTCATTGATCGAACAGGAGAGAGAGAGAGAGAGAGAGAGAGAGAGAGAGAGAATGTTTTACGGTCTCTGTATGTCCATATTCATTGATTGAACAGGAGAGAGAGAGAGAGAGAGAGAGAGAGACACTGTCCTACTTTGATGTACAATATATCATTTCACAGAAGGAAAGAAAATTGATCACTGATATAATGGTAAGCTTACAAGCATTAAAAATTTCCAGCTATTTAAAAATTTGTGATTGACAATATATTGAAAACTTACAGGAGTTGATGCTTATAATTGAATTAATTACAAATTGGAAAAAAAAATTAGTTTAAACTGTGCATGTAGAAAATACTGACTTTGTATGTTAGAATAACGGATAAAAGTAAATTGTCAAAAAATTGGGGAGAGCAGACCAGCCCAGCCTCCCTGTCCATCCCAACCCCCTTTATACGTGCCTGAAACAACATATCAATTCGTGTTGAAAGAAAGGTGCATATCTGCATTTCATTAAATTCCAAAGGAGCTCGAATTTATGTGTTCCCCTATTAATTATTTTGTATGCAAGATTCGTTCCCGAATTTAGAATCATGCTTTCAGTCAGAGCAGAAATGAATTAATTTTGAAATACATCTAGTTTGAATGCAAATGTGGGGTTCCTTCTTTTAATTTCATCAGACTCATTAGAACCCCCTCCCACAAACTATGCAGCTTTGTTTTTATTGATATCTAAATCGGCATATGAATCCGGATATAAATTATATAATGTTTTTTCGATACTAGAAAATGTTTATACTCTTGCCTTTTGCATATTCTACTAATGCACTACAGTAGATTGACACTGTATCATATCAAATAAAACCTCAACACGAATTTACTGATTTATGAATACTAACATTTTATCGAATACATTTGAATTTGAAATTTCGTCGTACAGCGGTATGTCTATTTTCAGAATATGTGTATATCCAATGCGCCAGATCTACGAAATGAAAATATCTATGAATAATTCCAATGTTATTTATTACAAGTGTTTTGATTGGACAAAAAATAAAGCTGAACAGGAGTTTATACATCAATAAATCCGAAAACGCGATGTATTCATACACGCCTGAAAACAAATAACATAGTGCGGGGAAACTATTCAAATTTTTGCAATTGTTAATGAAGTGAATGAATTGGAATTATAAGAATCAAACATTCTTTTTGAAGAATTTATCGATGTGTAAACTCCAGCCATTTTACTCACAAACTTAACATAAAAGTGCTTCGCACTTTTATTCAGTTTGTGAGTAAAATGTCCGGAGTTTACACATCGATAAATTCTTCAAAAAGAATGTTTAATCCTATAATAAATTACACTCAAGTAATCATTATGGCATGTCACAGAAACGTTAAAACACATATGCTATAGTCCTGCAATGCATGCATGCGATTTTTCTGAATACATGTATTTATGTATTCGTGAATGAAGTTCCTACGCTTGAAAATATCTTGTCCTTTATGCATTTTGTTTTGTGATTTTGGTTTACCATTCCTTACACTGTGTAAATGAAGGAAAACTTGGTAAAGGGTGCAATTCTACACCATACAATTAGTATGCATGCATGTGTTGAAAAGCGAAATGTGCATGTAATAACCAGACAAGTATCGTCATTTTTCATGGGGGGTGGGGGGTGTACAACAGGAAGAAAAAAAAATGGAAAATTGGATTCTTCAAAATTTCTTGCCATTCAAAATTTTAATTAAAAAAGATGAACGAAAACAGCAATAAAATAAAACAAAAAACCCAAACAAACCAAGATGTTTTATCCGATTTTCAAAGTCCTAATGTGGGGGTGAAGGGTTAAAAGAGTCTTTTCCTTTGACTGCATCAATAATTTCCCCCTACACTTCATTTTCTTCCATCGTTGGGGATGGGATGGGGTGGTTAGAGTCCTTTACTATGAGTGCCTCATAATATCTTCATTTTCTTAATTGGTGGTGGTGTGTGTCTTACTATCATATCAGAACTTTCAAGCTGGGGTCAAGTGGGGGATGGGGGGTTGTCACCCAATATATCTTTTATTTGCATCACAAAATAACAAAAACATGGATATTCTTATCAAAGGTGGGGGACAGACACTCTTGTCCCCTCCCCTTGATTCTATTTGCTTGATAACGACGCATAATATGATAAACTCAATTATTACAATTTACATTAGTACAATTTGCGTCGAGTTCAACGCAGAATGTAATAACGCAAAATGGCATAGATATATAAGATCTATTGAGTGCCAAATTAGCATAAAATGAAGTAGTTGAAAATAATATTATTTAAAGATATGTTTAATTTTTAATCATTGCGTGCTTTAAATGAATCAAATAAATCTGTATTATCAATTAATGAGACCAATATTGAGTTACTGTTCTCTTAGATTGAATTAACGATATTATTTGTCTTAATAAGAGCGCGATTATTAAAAGATCATCGTTTGAATCTCTCTCTCTCTCTCTCTCTCTCTCTCTCTCTCTCTCTCTCTCATCCCATGCACTCGTACAGTGTTGTATATGCAAATTATCTATGCACAAACAATTTATGTACCTAAATGATTTCCTGATTTATAAATCTGCAATACTCTGACCAGTAAATCATACGGTATAAGGATTCATGTACAATACAGGGTAAATATTCTACTCTGATACTTCCCCTGATTGAAGATAGCTGATCGGCAGGGGCTAAGTGTGTCGCAGTCTGTACAATGGACAATGTTGTTTACTGTTGGAATACAAATGGAGTGTATCGTTTTGTTTCATGGATTATGCTAATAAAGGGAGTTTTACTACTACTTTGAGTATTTTCGACAAGTGTACACGTACATCTTCGGTCCTTTACAGATATTACGAGTAGACCCAGGTAAATAGTTGTCCGCATTCGATGCTTTTTCATGGCGAGCATACATGACCATGTCTTCTTTATACGCACAGTAGCATTTATGTATTTGCATTTTGCTTGAAGTAAGTGCGAATGGTAAATGTATAGATTTTATACCCTTTGCTTATTCCATTTCATCAATAGATAATAGATGAAATATTTCTCCGCGTTTTTGTATAGTTTTGACATATTTATTGCAAATGTACGCACATTCACGTAAAGAAAAGGCATTCTATATTTATTTATCCTAAGTTTTTAGAATGATTTACTACTGTACGATATGTTTATTGTAATTCTGAGCACTGCGTGGTGTTTCAAAACGAGATTTCATTTCTTCTTGATGTCCTATAAGTATCGGAGATGTACGTGTTACCTGTCGAAGCTACCCGCACAGGTAAATCGAAGACACTGATGTGAAGTGAAGCGTAGCAAAACTCGTCCCCTTATATACCATGCGAACCCTGATACATATAACAATAGAATATCCAACGAATATGGCAGATTAGCAGAGAAATATGGCGGACATATAGAATTATACTATATTTTTTAATTCATGTCAGCTTTAAGCCAAGGCAGAATTTCTAACTTCACAATTCTACAATTTCCACAATAATATGCTGTAAAATAATTTCCTAATTACTAATATGCTGTAATTTCAAAGGATTAGTTGCGCTTGGGGCCAAATTTGGCCCCGTGTTCAAATTAAAAGATATCCCTCAAAGTTCTTTAATAAGGTATATCTTTTTATAAAAAGACTATCATATGTCCGTAAGTTTGGGGGGGGGGGGTATACTGGAATCACTTTGTCCGTCTGTCCGTCTGTCTGTCCGTCCGTTTGTCCGTAGACGCAATTTGTCCGAAGTTTATTTCTAATACCGCTGGACATATTTCATTCAAACTTTATGCACATCTTCTATATATTACGTAGTTGTGCATCTCCTATTTTCATTGAAATATTTTAACAGTTATAGAAGTTACACACATTTTCTTTTCATTTTGGGGGTTGCACACTTTGTACAGAGTTTAATTCTAATACCGTTGAACAGATTTGATTCAAACTTTATTCTCATCTTATATATATAATGTAGTTGTGCATCTTCTATTTTCATTGAAATATTTTAACAGTTATGGAAGTTACGGACATGTTTTGGTTTGGTTGTACTTGTAGTAATAGACACAATTTGTTCAGAGTTTATTTCTAATACCGTTTTACGCTCATAAGTCAATCAGGAATTGAAGAAGTGGAAAGAAGTTCAACAATTAAGTTCAACTACATTTCTTCTCATGAAAAGGTACCCTAGAATTCTTAAATTCAAAGCTATATTTATCTCAAATATTTTGCATATGGGCTTGGTGCCAAGCAAATATATTTATGTGATAAATATGTGTGTGCACTATTTACTTTGCTTATGTTGTAACTCATTAAACTCACATATTACACCTGTTTGCTTTATCATGTTCACATTTTACTCATTCTCATGTTCACATTCTACTCATTCTAATGTGCTTATTATGCTTTAAGCTAGCTAGCCTAAACTCTTTCATCAACAAATCTATGTGATTTGCACCCATTCATTTCCTTTCTTGATGTAAGATGTGAAATGTGCATGATCTGTCTGCATTACTCGAAAAAAGATGAACAGACTACTATTGTAAAAATCTCAGATCTAAAGGATATGGCCGGTTGACTTCCGAAAAATGTCACTCATGCGGTTGGTGCCTAAGGTTATGCTTACCAAGAATCTTGATGTTCAAGATGGACTTGTTAACTCCGCTTTTGGAGTAGTCACTGGATTTCATCCACAGTCACTACCGGACCAAGATGTGCAAACATTCATGCCAAAGTATGTTTTTGTAAAATTTCTTGAGGAAAGGATTGGCAAAAGAAACAGACTACAGTCAAAAGGAATCTTAATAGACAACTTATCAACACCAATTCATCAAGTTGAAACACAAGTTCGCTTTGGAAAACATGCAAAGGTTACTGCGAAAAGAACTCAGTTTCCATTGTGCTTAGCATGGTCTGTAACAATACACAAAGAGCAGGGAAAAACAGAAGAGCAATTGGTAGTGTCTTGCAAAGGCACTTTTCGTGCTGGTCAGTTTTACACTGCTATTAGTAGAAGTAAAGAATTGAGTGGGCTTTTCATTTTGGGTGATATCACAACTGCCAAAATCAAAGTCAATGTGAAAGCACTGGAAGAAATCCAATCACCACGTCTTGCAATACAAACTACAGACATATCTGCATCTCCAGATTCATTTCTCAAGATACAGTGCTTGAATATAAATTCTTTCTTGCCACATCAGGTGTCATTCCAAAAAGATTTTGTTCTTCTACCAGCCCAGATTTCCTGCCTTTCAGAAACCTGGTTAAAACCAAGCGCTACCATTCCAGATTTCCAGAATTACAACAACATTAGGTCAGACAACATTAACAGCCAACACAGAAGTGGTGGATTAATGACATTCATTCATCATGACCTCTACCTTCTGAAACACTACAAAGTACAGAACGTACAAACTGAACATATGATCATGCTGATGTCACCCAAAAGGGACATGTCGATAAGAATTTGTGTCACTTTGGTCTACCACAAAACAGCCAGCACTACACTCAGGTTCCTAAAATATTTGGAAACAATTATTTCCAAAATTCCACTACGACTACCATCCTTCATTTTAGGAGACTTTAATGTTGATATGTCACTGTCCACTCGTTCACCAAAACAGCTCTATTCGCTTTTGAAGTACTATGGATTCCATCCTTCCATACATGAGCCTACCCACAGACAAGGAGGATATCTGGACAATATATTTACTAATGTACAAACAACACCTCGCACTGATGTCATCCCAAAGAACTACACAGACCATTTCCTGATTTCCATAGCAATTCCATGGATTCATTTGTATTAGATTTCAAATCATTGCAGGTCAGTTTAGAACGTACAAATGTAGTATATTTTCTCATCCACATACTGTATCTGCAATCTTGTTTCTTCTCGGTAAAACATAAAGTGGCTCATGTGTGTTGAATACTTATTTGTCAGATAGTATTTATAATCTTAACTATCCCTGGCAATGGGATTCATAGTAAACTGCCTTTATTGCAGCTACTTAGAGTTGTTATACCAGTGGAAAAGATTAAAATAATACCAATACTTGAGCTAATGTCATTTATTTACTGACAACATCAATGACAAAGTAAAGTTGGCATAACATAATGATCTTTAACAAAGTGAATATAAACTAAAGACTAGAAGAGTTGACCAGGGATTTGCAATCATACAGCCTAAAATGTGCCAAATAGTATTCATTGTTTATATTAAGCATATTTTTAATATTTCATGTACTGCTGTACTGTAGAATGTACACTTCTGCATTCACATTGATTGCCCTGTAGATAATGTGAAAATATCCAATGTGCTTGCATTAATTATTTCCCATCATCTTATATGCCCCGCGGGGGGGTATTAGTCCCATTAGGACTGTTCTAGTTTTCATATAATACACACGTAAATACAGTATAGTTTACAATAACCTTGTGTCATTTTGACGTTACGTTATGCGACGTCATGAACAAGAAGGTTGTGTCTTATTATTATTTTGGCAAAAATAAAAGTACACTGATACGGCACGGTATGTAATAACGAGTGGGTGTGTTACACACAGTGGCAGAAATGGCGAAGGTATGTACAGTGTAACAATATTTTTGTGGTACATAGCGTCGTCATTCGTGCAACGCTTTGCAACCAATTCTTACATACCGTGCTGGGACTGCACCTTTTTCGGCCGATTCCGGGACCGTCTCGTTGTTTTTAACATAGTGTGCTATATCAGTGCACTGTGATTATTTATTGAAAAGTTTAATTGACTCACTCTAAAAATTTCCATAAATTGTAAATGATTCAATGTGGCGGATGCTACGATGTTCAATGCTATTGCTATCCTTTAAATAAAAAGTAGATATTAAATAGAAAAAAATGATCTTCGTTAATATCTTCATATTTGGGTTCGTTTCCACAACACTCTACCGGCAGAGGTAACGTAGTATGTAAGTTGACAAAATGATCTATCAACCCATTGTGACGTCACTTTAGAGAAGTGACGTCTATATACCGAAATACATGTATAAATCGGCCTCGTGCTCTGCCACGCATTTAGCTATATAGATTAGGCCTAATAGGAAATAGCATTTTGTATTCGGCAAAATGTTTCATATAATGCAATTTCTATTGATTAAAAGTACATGCAATTGATGTCAAAGTATTCCTAACTAGGGTACTTGTCGCTTAGTTACCAATGGTTACAGGGTACGGAAGTAAGATGGCATGATTAATATAATACACAACACAAGGAAAGACATGTAAATATCTTACATTGCCCCGTTAAATTGATGTTAGGAATTTTATCATTTGATGCAGTGCTAGGCGAGTATTTTCTTTTGTAAACAAAATATAGGTAAACTCATGTAAAACACATATATAACAACATCCATAAACATGACGTGTACTTGCGTGCTGTAAAAACGCTAAAAATTTGAACTTTGAAATAAGAAATAAGTATGGTCCGCAAAATATCACCATCGTAATTTTTTGTATGTGAAATGCTTACACATAAATGTTTCATGTGTGAAAATTTTAAAGTGGTGATATTATGCGGACGTCTTCAAATATCTTCAAAAGTGGTTGAATTTTATGAAATTTTCCGGAAATTTGTGTTCGGTACGTACTTTGACCACGTCAATGTAGTAGAAATGTGACACATTTTCAAAGTTTCGTTTTATTTTTGAGACAAGTGTATCTCCGTCAGTATTTTGTAATGTAGAAGTTTGATTCAACATGTATTTCATTTTTTAATAATTCAGGGGGCCAAATATGATACCAAACGAACTTAGTTCTTTCGCACTCGAGGTGTGATTTCACTACAACACCTGCTGATGACATTATTTTAAAATTATGTTTAAGAAATTTTCCAACAATAGTGCATTTTATGTATATATTATGCGTTGTGTGTATTCTGCCCAATTTTTACTGAATCCCAGTGCTTGTCATTTACAACACAGACAAGTTTTGTTTTAGTGTAGTTCTGTTTTAGTGCCGTCTGTCCGCGTATGAATACTGGTATGTACATTCCACAATCTCCGCAACATTGTTGACATTGTATCGTGTGAGGGGTGGATTGTATGTATCAGCAACATCAATGACTAATGGGTGTTATATGCGAAAGATCTAAACATGCTATCCATACTTCCGGTGTCTGTGATTAGGCATGGGAAGATGATTTAATTAGGAGTGTTATTGTCACCTCCTTAAAAATCCCTAAAAATGAAGACAATTCCCATTATGAACTTTGATAAAACAAAAATCTTTTAAAGGTCATCACCATAGAGACAGTGTACATGTATATATATATATATATATATATATATATATATATATATATATATATATATATAACTATGATTATAAGTATAATTTAAACAGAGAAATGTTTTACATGACTTTCTAGATATCTAAACGACAAAACTGGCCGCTGTGCAATCGATCAATTGAATAACAACCCCACAACTCGCATTCCTAACATGTCAATTACTGTGGTGTCTTCTTTTGTAAGGCTGGGCTTTTGCAGATAAGATTTCAAAAGTTGATTATCTCTTAAATCAAAAAGTAATTTTAATTTAAACATATTTTATTGAGAAACTCAACAGGATTGGGCAACAGACAGAGTCTATGTAGGCCCTCTCCCAAATACAAAGGTCAAGTACAAAAATATGACATAAAGGTACAAAAGGATTTTTTGAAGATTTAACAATATTGTATTGAGGTTTACATGAAAATAGTTATTAAGAGTTTGTTGAATTAAAAAGTAATACAATAGATATGAATTTTTTTTTATTTTTGATAACAACCGAGCTGGTTTAGAAGGTGTAGCGCGCTCGTGTGGTATAATATACAATGTATATAATTTATATTTCAAAATAGTATACATATGCTCCACAAAAACTAGCAGTTGCAACAGTCGCTTCCCTTTGTTATCCAGAGCATTACTTAATCAACAAACTTAAAAATAAAATAAAACGAACACATAAAATGTAACTAAAACGTAAAATTTCCTATGTCTCATTTGTATGTAGTACACGGATTTAGTATATTCTTTGTTATCAGAAACATTTACCATATACACAAGTCCAAAACAACGAAATATAAAGCGGACAATACAATTCGCAAAAAAAAAAAAAACAAAAAAAAAAAAAACACAGTAAAGTCAGTCCAAGTACACACGGTGAGTTGGCACAATGAAACACCTAAGAAAAAAATTGTGATTTGTTTTGGTTTGGAAATTGACAAGAAACCCTGTTTCTACGAACAAAAAATGCTTCAGTGATTTCATTGGTAAAGCCCAGGAGCTTCCGGGGGGTCGCCCCTGGGCCCCAGTCTCAAGGCGGCCACCATACCCCTTGCCGTACTTTGCGTGCACTTCATTTTCTTTCTGGCTACGCGCCTGGCATGTGATTGTGATTAAGTTCACGGGCCTGATTCTAACACTAACTAACATGTGATTGAGTTCACGGGCCTGATTCTAACACTAATTAGCATGTAATTGAGTTCACGGGCCTGATACTAACACTAATTGGGATATGATCCAGTTCACGGGCCTGATTCTAACACTAATTAGCATGTAATTGAGTTCACGGGCCTGATTCTAACACGAATCAGCATGTGATTGAGTTCACGGGCCTGATTCTAACACTAATTAGGATATGATCCAGTTCACAGGCCTGATTCTAACACTAAATAAAATGTGATTGAGTGCACGGGCCTGATTCTAACACTAATTAGCATGTAATTGAGTTCACGGGCCTGATTCTAACACTAATTAAAATGTGATTGAGTTCACGGGCCTGATTCTAACACTAATTAGGATATGATCCAGTTCACAGGCCTGATTCTAACACTAATTAAAATCTGATTGAGTTCACGGGCCTGATTCTAACACTAATTAGGATGTGATTGAGTTCACGGGCCTGATTCTAACACTAATTAAAATGTGATTGAGTTCACGGGCCTGATTCTAACACTAATTAGGATATGATCCAGTTCATGGGCCTGATTCTAACACTAATTAGGATATGATCCAGTTCACGGGCCTGATTCTAACACTAATCAGCAAGTGATTGAATTCATTTGACGGTCTGTAGCATCTGTTGCCTTATGATTTTTTCTGAATGACTTATTTACATATGTTAAGTAATTACAGAAGAACACATTTTCGTGCAAAACAATTTTTTGTTGTTGTTAAAATCGTCTTTTATGACCTTTAAGAGTTACAATTCAAAGCTCTGTTAACAAATGAACTGTTACAGATAAATTCATAAAACCAAACATCTGCAGCCATGTGCAGTTCTTTTATTTGTTCACTTCGACACTTGTTCAATATTTGGTCATAAAATCACTCGAGTTTCATCCAGAACAACTCCACCAGCCACCGTCAGTTCCATCCATTTTGATGTATTTCAAAGGATCTGTACTTATATACACCGTGTCGCAGTCAAAGAAAACTCACTTAGAAAGTCATGGTTGAAGGTACAAATTGGATAAAGTGCAATTTTTCGATTAAACTTTTTAAAAATTCTCATTTTGGAAATATTCACATCAATCATTCATGAAGAACAGCTACAGAACACTCTCTGAAAAAATAAAATAAAATTGCAAATAAGAATAATCTTTAAAAAAAACCGGAGTGTTAAATTTCACACATGTCTCTAATTGATGATACCATAGTTATTTTGATAGTATATTCAATATTAAATGTACACTGTAAGCAAGAATCCTTAAATGTCTATCTAGAGCAAAATTAACCAGTCTATAAAATACACTGTAAATTGTTTGTATACATAGCGTAATATCTGCATTCTTCAGTTACATTACATTCTTTGTCAACTGTTGTAAAAGGGCATTAAACATCAAATCCAATGGTTCCCGTATTTTTTCCAGATGATTTTTTCCCAAGTTCTGCATTCCTATTGCATTTCTGATTGAAAATAGACTAAGTTCAACTTTTCGCATTTTTTCTGTATTTTGGCCACATATTTTCCAGATTTTTTCTTCATTTCCTTACTTTCTTAGTTTCATCCATTCTTTCCGGGGTTTTTTCTGCATCTAAAATACGGACAAAATACGGAAATCTGGAGATCTGAGGTGCGGGAAAATTCACCCAGCGTCGCTCAAAGCTTAATATCTTGTGTAGCGGGAACGAGTTTGACTATGGCCGCAAAGTGTACCAAGTCTGCCCAAAGTATAAATGAATGGTAAAATTACTTTAAACTTTATGAAGTAATACTAAGGAACAGACCCAGCTCACTAAATATGACTGGTCCTGTTTTATTCAACCCAAGTTCTGAGATTCCCAGATTATGATTAACACCTTGAAATAAGAAGACAATTTGAAATTTTAACAGTTAATTCATAATAGTATAATACTGAATAGTCTGCAGTTGATAACAAATAAGTCTCCAAAATAATATCAATATGTAAATAAGAACAAATACGAGGTAGAAAATAAGTTAATAGCTGAATAGATAATAACAAAGTAATTAATTTGATAACAAAAATATAAGGGAGCAAAAATGAGAGTGTGACAACCTATGAAAAATATATCAACATAGATGGGAGTGAGCTTTCATTCCAAGAGGATATTTTTTATCCATAACATCAGCCAATTTGTATTGCGCAATCGTTTTCTCATACACTCAAGTAAATGCCCAAACCTACCGCAGTTTGACGTTTTCCGGGAAAATCGCATAAATTTTCCAACTTCAGTCTACAAATTCACATGGGTCACATTACTCGGCTAAATTTTGTAGTTAAGGGGCCTTAATTTTTGGATAAAAACTGTAAAATTGATGTATATCTTTAAAAATCTTTCCTGTGGGGGCCCGGGTTAGAATATGTCCTCAGTACCTCTTGCTTGTCGTAAGATGCGACTAAATGGGGCGGTCCTTCGGATGAGACTGTAAAAACCGAGGCCCCGTGTCACAGCATGTGCGGCACGATAAAGATCCCTCCCTGCTCAAAGGCTGTAAGCGCCGAGCATAGGCCTAAATTTTGCAGCCCTTTGAACACCGGCATTGGTGACGTCTCCATATGAGTTAAATATTCTCGAGCGAGACGTTAAACAATATTCAATCAATCAATCGAGCAGAGAAAGTCAGTACATAGTAATGATGAGCAAGGAAGTGGGGTAGGGGTTCTGACCCAAGGTTGGGACCAAACTTGGTATATAGTGTTTATATATGTAAAACACTTGCATAACATTTCCTTAGAGGTATCGAAACTTTAGAAAGAGCAAAATAGTGAATTTGGTAATCCACAGGGTAGGGGTTGTGGTATCAGGGTGGGGCCAAAATGGTCAGTTGTGAACAATAGACAGTTTTAACTTCTTGATAACTATCATTCCAATTCTTTTCAAATTTGGTATGAAGCATCCTTGGAACAAAGGGGACATAAATTGTAAATTTCAGGACTCCTGCACCCCTGGGGCCTTAGGGGCGGGGCAAAAAAAAAATCTCTACAACCACATATGTTCTACTTCACTCAATGGACACTTTGTCCCTGTCTTCCCTCATAGATAAGATACGGGGACTCCAAATATGTCCCGATCCCCGTGAGCTACCGGGTGGTACCACTACAGCCTCAAACTGAAAGCGGTAAATAATGGCCATAGGGGTCCGCTACATTGCCTTGATGTTCCTGCCGCCTTGTCTTCAAAGATTACAGCTCTAAAAGCAGGCATCAAACCCCTTTAGTCTCTATGATGAGATACGAAAAATGTCAAAGTTCAGGTGACTAAACAATACTTCCGGGTATCACAGTCCTCTTCTTTAAATGGCATCGAGTACCACTTAGCATTCTCTACCTCAATCAGTGGATATATTGTCCCTGTCTCCCATCATAGAGTAGAAATATAGGGACTCAAAATCTGTCCCGACCCCAGGAGCCAACTGGTGGTATCACTACAGCCCCAAACTGAAAGTGGTGAATAATAGTTCTAGGGGTCCTCTACCTTGCCTTGATGGTCCTTCCGCCTTGTCTTCATATATTACAGCTCTAAAAGCAGTCATAAAACTCCTTTTATACTGTTTTTAGTAGGTCATGCGCAATGTCAAAGTCAAGTGAGCTAATCCACATTTTTTGATAACACTGGCCGGATGGAGGTATTATCACCAGATATTACAGAGGAAGTGTTTGTTTCATCATTAAATCCTTTTTTCCTAACAGCACTTGCTCAAAAAATTTCTTTTGTTAGAAAGGAATGATTATCACTCTTCAGGTGAGCTAATTTACAGGAAAGGTTTTTGAATGCAATATGATTTTAAATGGATTAGCACATGAGCATAGGATCAGTCCTGAGATAATAAAGCACCCCACATCATATAGGTTTCCCTATCATATCAATCTATTCATTGGTACTTAATGACAAAGATCGTAATCAGTGACGGATTTAAGGGGGGGGGGGGGGCGCCCCCACTAAAATTTTCAAATTTAAGGTAAATAGTGGCATCTCTTTTGGAAAAATGTAAATGATGAAAGAAGCAATAATTTCTTCCACTTTCGGAGAAATAAATAACCAAATCTTTTAATTTATTAAATTACTTTTATTGGGAAAACTTAACCCCCCCCCCCAAACCCTTAAAATTTGCGTAATTTTATTAATTTCACCCTATCAAAAAATGAAAAAAAAATAGTAAAAAGGACTACATAATATGAGACATATTTTAAGCCCCATAAAAACTGTAAAATCCAGGAGCTTCCGGGGGCTCGCCCCCAACGAGGCCTTCGCCCTGGACCCATAAGGGGCCTCAAGACGGCCCCACACCCCCTGTCTAAATAAAGTGCGCCCTCTCTAACCGCGATTCCTAGATCCGCCCCTGGTAATATTCTGGTGAGCTAAATTATCAATGTGCATTTACTTTCTTGTATGCAGGGCCGTAAATTAACCTTCAATTTGGAGGAGGCAGGAAATTAGGCGGGGGTCTGGGGGCCGCCCAGGCCCCCAGACGCTGAGCACATTTTGTGCACACTGAACACGTTTCGTGCAAAATCCTTGATTCTAGGGCCTTCTAAGATGTTACTTGACTAACTCATTCTAAAAGAAAGATTTGGAATGCTTTTTAAGGGAGGTATCATGTTCTTAGTTATTGGAAACAACATAAATTCTAATGAACTTTAAATTTTAATTTTTTTTTGGCTCAAAAGTTGGAGGAGGCAGCTGCCTTCTCCGCCTCCATGTAATTTACGGCCCTGGTATGTAAGGTGACAAAATTAATTGTTCAAAAAGATCAGAAAATGAAAAGTGTGGTCAATTTTATTTCTTTCCATCCTTTCATTACAAATTACAGATATAAATTCAATTCACCTTGGAAATCACATATACTAGATATACATGAAAAAGCATCTAGTAGACTAAACATTTTGCGTATGCTAGATCGTCAATCATTGATAAAAATATATTTTTCTTTTATACGTCCAGTTCTTGAATATAGTGATTTAGCGTGGGACAATTGTTCTGAAAGAGAAGCCAATTTGCTAGAAAATATGCAGGTTTCTGCAGCACGAATTATTACGGGAATGAGAGTAAATTCTTCCAGATCAGCACTCTATGATGAATTAGGGTGGGACACTTTATCAACCAGAAGAAAAGTTCATAAACTTCATTTATTTTACAAAATAGCTCATGGAATTGCTCCCCACTATCTTCAAGAACTTTTGTTACCTTACTTTCCTTCACAAAATTTACATAATCTAAGAAACTATGACAACCTAAGGTTTATTTTACCTCAAGGTAGGGCATCATCATACATGAACAGTTACCTACCTTCAACAATCAAACTTTGGAACGAACTACCTACTCACATTAGACAACTCCCCACTCTTGCGTCGTTTAAAACTGCTATTAAAAACATGTGTTATAGAAAACCAAATAAATTGTTTAATTTAGGTAAACGTCGACTAAATATTGTTCATTGTCAATTAAGAAATAATGCTAGTAACCTACATTTTGACTTACATTGTCATTTTCTTGGAGATAATGCTACTTGTGATATGGGTGGTTATCATGCTGAGAATGCATTTCATTTCTTCTTTGAATGTGTCCAGTTCTCAGAACTAAGACTTAATTTATTTGAATCTATAAATGCAATGCAGCTGCATGTTCCTATATCCTTAGAATTATTACTCTGTGGAAATGAAACTCTTAATTTCAACGATAATGCAAAGATCTTCAAATTTGTTCAAAATTACATCTTTCAAAGCAAAAGACTTTAACAATGCATTTAAAATATGTATTTGTAATGCATTTATCTATTCTCTTACTAGTATATGTATTATGTATTTAGCCTTGAACCGGTACTCCCTCCCCCCTTTTTTATGTTTACTTGTTATCAAAGTTCTTCTTATTTTCTATTAACCATCTACCTTATTTTTGACATTTTTTTCTGTTTTTGTTTGTTTACTATACATTTACAATACACATTTCCCATGTTATCATGAAATGCTATGTGATACAATTGATACATGTATTCTATCTTCATCCTTTTGAATTATGTATTGATTTTTATATTGTCAATATTTATCATACATATTGTATAAATACTCATGCTCATCATTATACATACATGTAATCACCTTGTACCTTATTGGAGAAGGCTTATATAGGCTGCAAGCCTGCTGCCTAATCCATTTATGTTTCATACATAATAAAATATTGTTTAAATTAATTCACCATTGATGTACAACCTCTCATGTGACCTAAGTTGCCCATGAGTGTTGCGATTGACATTTATTAATTCAAAACATGAATTAGAATTAAAATTTCCTTTAAAATAGGTTTCAAATTAAATAGATTTCTATGAGTACCCTCAGTCCTTTGATGATTTTCCATTCTACGTGCTTATTGGCTGCTAGCTTCAGCTTGGTGGAATAAATAGCTGAAATGCACATTACAAGACCAGTACATGTATATATATTTGTGACTGACGCCACTTAACGATTCATCAAAAGAAGGCTGTGTTTTTAAATATAATGATAATTATCAGGGCCCATAATGACCTCTTCTAATTGTTATGCCTCTGTTCAGTTCTACACGGAAGGTTTTTTTTAAGGATTCAAGATTAGTTTACTTGATTTAATTTATAACTATTTCGCAACACGAGGAATGAGAATAAAGCAGCGGGGATCTGACAAGGACATTTTGTACACAGGTATTTACACTGAATATACGAAATACAAGCACATGTTGGGGAGAAGTTCCTGCATTCAACAAAATCAAATCAAATTTGTATTACACAGGACCTGATTTAATTTCATTTTCCTTACGTAATTTACACAAAGGAGATTCAGAAATTTCAAACTTTTGGCAATATACGACTTTTCATATTTGATTGACCTCTCCCTACCGTAAAAATAGGACTACGCAATTTTTAAGGAATATATCTAAATCTTTGAAACTACAGATATATAAGATAAATCTCCGATATATATAAAGCACAGAAATAGCAATGAACTCTTGAATGAACATAACTGCCCTAAGTGAAGACATATTTAATATAAAGCACAGAAAATTTCACTTTATTTGGATACCCAAATCCGCCCCTACCCGGGGTTGAACTCACAACCTGCGGAACCAAATCTAGCAGCATGTAACTAGCGCGCTAGACCGCTCGATCATCTAGGCAAGTCTAAAAACCTGCTTTCGATGACGATGGAATTCTCGCCACGCTGTCACACGATACACGGTCATTGAGAATGGAAATGGGATACAGTTATTTAACGTACATTTTAAGAGGATCATACATGATACACATTGCATTCGAAATATTTTATATAAAGCACAGAAATAGCAATGAACTGAAGCACTAAGTTCCAACAGTTCCAACAACACCCGATACCTAAATGTGTCGGATCCACAACATGGATACAAGGTCAAATACAAAAAAATTATACAAAGCACTAAAATGACCAGCGACACGAACAACCAGATTGTCTAATTTTCAGGACGACCCGTCCCTTCTTCAGGACAAACGAAAAGAATTGCATGATGTGGCCAATATCAACAGAGAATAATAACAAAAACTACATATAAATACATCTAGCACTACAACTACAACAATCTACAAACGTATTTACAACGCAGACTACATGTTTTTTGTCTTTAGGCTTGCCAATCAATCTTAAAAATGGAGCGAATTAGGACATGCCTTGTTCGTCCAAAGAGCTGATCCAAAATATACGAAGTGATAAAAATAGACTTAATTAATCTCAAGTGGAACGAATTAACCCAATACTACAATGACACGTATCCAGAGAGATTCTATTTTAACTATGCATTAAGAATGAATAATTTATAAAAGATAATAATAAGGAAAAAAAAAAAAAAAACCTAAAAATTAATTATGTAAAAGAATGAACACTATATAAACGATTTTAGAAATGAACAAAATTTGAGAGAAAAATAATGTAAATAACAAGTTTGAATAAGTAAACAAAGTGGACCAACTATAAACAAAAACAAAGAATAAGCAGCCTAGGAAATGGAATCAACATCAGGCATGACAATCTGGTTGCCGTGGTCATTTTAGTGCTTTGTATATAAATATAATCCAAAAATGCAAGTATAAATATCCACATAATAAAGAAAAAATTAGAACACAGTAAATAACTCAACAGGTTTCATTTTCGGCGTTGTAATTTTTCTTTATTATATAAATAAATTTATTATATAAATAGGTCTATATATATATATATATATATATATAAGCAAGAAAACCTAACGACAACCTACTGTCGGATCTAAAGAGATACAAGGTCAGAAAAGACATTCATAAGCCTCTAAATACAGTGTTATATGATATGTTTGGGTCAGAACACATGAATAGGTTGTATCATTGTATAAATAGGGGGAAAAAATTATGGCCAGTGTGGGGGTCGAACCCACGACATTCGCGTTATTAGCACGACGCTCTAACCGACTGAGCTAACCGGCCGTTGCAGTTCTATTGAAATAATTTGTATATGATGCATGAAAGTACTTTTCCGAGGCGTTACGAAATGATCTTCATACGAGTAATGAGACTAAACGTCCGAGAAACTCCAATGTAACAATGGCGGCGCCCTGCATAAATAGATGCGGCTCATTTTTTCGAACGATTCGCAGAACAGGTAGTCAGTTCTATTTGATTCTAATAATTATTGTCATGATCATAAAAGTTCCTATGCTCAATTAAGAAGGTTTAATTTATACGAGAGGTTTGTTACCAGTGTTGTGTAATCAGCACTTCTTGAATTTCCTCGTCCTCAAAAAAAAGTTTCATCAGAAATTTTACTATTTACATGATTTATGTGTACTATAATGTAGAATATGTTTATTGAAAATTCAGAGCCCTAAGGGATAACTTAGTGTACGTAGGACAAATTATAGGCATATGAGAAAAAGAAGTGATATATATGCAGAGTTGTGGAAAACATTTTTAGATAGTGCCTAGCCAGTCATTCGGACTGACAAGAATACAACATAAGCCAGTCCGAAGTAATTTAAGCCAATCCGAAATCTAAAGTCACAAAATAATAAAAAAAAAAAAAAAACACCAAAAAGTACACATTTATTTCCTTTATTAAACATCGTTATACTTCATAATTACATTTACTCAGTCTCCATTTCTATGCTTGTGAAATCTCCACAGCTCCTCGGTTAAGAACAGAATTTTCATGATCTGTTATAGAAGAGTACCTGTAGTTTAATGAGGCGATGATAAAATTTTGTAAGCGGTTATTTGGTACGCAGCTGGCAGTCTGTCAATGCAAATACTGCATGTCATTTTAACACCATCGAATTTCAACCATTCCCGCCCCTCTGTCCAATTGTGTTTGAATTCTCTTTGTCGAGATCTTTCGTATTCAACCTTGTCTTCATCTGTTAGTTTACGTTTTTTACCTGGTTTCGCTCCAGCTGTAAATTTAATGGGCCACGCGGCCATGCTTGTTTTGCTTTCATCAGCCTCGATCTCGTTTAAGGAAAAAAGTATTATGCAGGGTTCCAAATTACCGCTCGCCCACTTGCATTGGCGACAAAACTTTGCTTGTGGGCACCCAACATTTTCGTTCTCGTCTCCCACTTGGCGACCGTAATTGTCCGATCAACATTTTTCTTTCCGACCGATCCGAGTCCTATTATAATTGAAGTTCAATTTTCGGTTTAGGTTTTGCCACTTGGCGAGACATTCATGATTCCTGGGGTATCATACCTTCCAAAATGTAATTAAACCAGAAGTTGAACAACGCAAGGGTTACTTCAAACGAAAAGAAAGCGTCTGCTTTTAACGAAAGTGGAAAGAAGGGGAGAATATGGCTCGAAGACGGCAAAAAGGGGATGATGTGCTGTGTGTACAGAACATGACACGAAAGGTCCAATAGTTGTGACAGCTTGCCGAAGTTATAAACTTGACAGCATCGTAAAGCTGAGAAATTTTGAAATAACATAAAAAGTCTGAAGAAACGTGTGTTAAAGTCAGACGCCGTGAAGATCATAAAGTTGCTAGGTTGACGAAATGAGAGAGGTATTTGAAAGAATTACGGAGTTCAAAGGAAGTAGAATTTAAATATTGATATTTTAAGTTTTTTAAATAAATTGCAATGTGACCTGATGTTTTTTTCTTGTAAAAAAAAACATGTTATTCAATTTCATGATATGTGTGGGCTACTAAAATTTCATGTGGGCTAACAGGATTTCTTATTCTGGGGCCCACTTGGCCCCTAAGGTATTCAGTCTAAGTTGGAACCCTGTTACGCAATCGCATTTTAGTTTTATAAGATAATTGCGCTGAAAAATGCACTGATGCTTACAGGAAACAAAACCTTAAAAAAAAAAAAAAACCCAGGCCGGTCATTTGGACTGACATCGATGGCGTTTATACCGGTTGCAAGCATTTTTAATCGGTTTTGCCGGCATGACCGGCAGTTTTCCACAACTCTGTAATAAATATGAATGAAGAGTCCCTTGGGGCTAGGTCTTCAGTAATTTCTGTGGAAACGGGGTTATTCATATTCGGTCTTTCCTAGACCAAATATAAATAACCCCCTCGTTTCCACAGAAACTAGGTCTTCAGTACTCCTTGTTTGTCGTACAATGCGGCTAAATGGGGCGGTCTTTCAGATGAGACCGCAAAAACCGAGATCCCGTGTCACAGCAACTGTGACACGATAAAGATCCCTCCCTACTCAAAGGCCATAAGCGCGGAGCATAGGCCTAAATTTTGCAACCCTTCACCGGCAGTGGTGACATCTCCATTGAGGGGTCAAAACTTTAACTTTTTCTACCACAGGCTAATTTTAGCCTGTGGGTAAAAAATCTACAGGCTAAAATGAAAACCTACAAGATAAAATAAAAATAATGAAGCAGTGCTCTTTTTTCATATGTTTTTTTTTTTAAATCATTGATTTTCCCCATTATTATTCATTACTGAGCTTAGTGGGTCAACAGGCATCGTTTGGACAAGACAGTAAGTTGCATAAGTCATATGGTGCAATGTTTAGGTCTCTTGATTATCACACCTTGATCTAATCCACAACCTGTTTATCGCAGGTCTAGATCCATTCTTCCAATTTCATGCCACATCAGGGTTGTCACTAGTGATTTTTCAAAGCGAATCCGGGACTCATGGTTTTATAAGCAGCACGATCACGAGCCCCATGAACTTTTTTAATAATCGTCTACGCAGTGAGCAGTGCACTCATGTCATCACTACAACCCGACCTCAATATGACAATAAATCAATTTAGATATGACATTCTCATGATTCTGATAAAAATAACTACCGGAAGACTTGGTAAAACATAGACTCTGATTTTTTTTTTTAGATAAATGAATAACAAAAACCTTATACTTGGAATTCAATTTAATCACCCCTATAAGTGAACTTGTGTATATTTTTCATCATGATGCGATATCCGACCATTAAAGCATTTGTTTGACTTCGAGTTTCTTAAAAAATCGTAAAGGAAAAATCCAGATAGAAACGGTTGTTGAAATCGGTCGTTCATGTAAGCGTTTACAGTAGGATTCAGAGTGCAAGTTTAACAAGAGGCCCAAGGGCCTTATAGGTCACCTGAGTATCATGTAACAACCTTCCAATGTTTGAATTAGGTTTGTGTTTAAATATAAGAATTTTACTTTTGGATGGAAGAAACATTGAATAGCTATGTGGTCAGCCCCGCCTTTACACCAGAACCCCTGACTCAGGGGCCATAAATTTCAGTTTTGAAAGAAGCATCCTTGATCATCATTATCATACTATTAGTTTGTCTACTTAATACCCAGCAGCAGAGGAGAAGATTTTCAAAGAAATAAAATGCATTTTCACTATATGATCAATAGGGCCCCACCCTAATACCAGAACCCCTGACCCAGGGGCCATAAATTTCACAATTTTGAAAGAGGCATCCTTGCTCATCATAATCATGCTATTGGTTTGTCTACTTAATACCCAAGGACAGAGAAGAAGATTTTCAAAGAAATAATGCATTTTCACTATATGACTTATAGAGCCCCACCCTAGCACCAGAACCCCTGATCCAGGGGCCATGAATTTCACAATTTTTAACAAGAGGTACTGTGAGTAATGCTCACTAATAATACCCCCCGCTTACCCCAATCTCCCAAAGGGTGTTGGTAATAGGTATAAACTACCTCTTTTCTGAGTGTTGCTACTTCGATGTCCAGTGTGCATGACCTTTGACCTTTTGACCCCAAAGTCAATAGGGAACATCTTCATCCCATGGGTAGTCCATATGTATGATATGGTGACTGTAGGTGGAAAGGATAACGCTTTAGAGCCCGGAAACCATATTGCTACTTCAATGTCCAGTGCGCGTGACCTTTGACCTTTTGACCCCAAAATCGATAGGGATCATCTTCATCCCATTAGTAGTCCATATATATGATATGGTGACTGTAGGTGGAAAGGATAACGCTTTAGAGCCCGGAAACCATATTGCTACTTCAATGTCCAGTGCGCTTGACCTTTGACCTTTTGACCCCAAAATCGATAGGGATCATCTTCATCCCATTAGTAGTCCATATGTATGATATGGTGACTGTAGGTGGAAAGGATAACGCTTTAGAGCCCGGAAACCATATTGCTACTTCAATGTCCAGTGCGCTTGACCTTTGACCTTTTGACCCCAAAATCGATAGGGAACATCTTCATCCCATGGGTAGTCCATATGTTTGATATGGTGACTGTAGGTGGAAAGGATAACGCTTTAGAGCCCGGAAACCATATTGCTACTTCAATGTCCAGTGCGCTTGACCTTTGACCTTTTGACCCCAAAATCGATAGGGAACATCTTCATCCCATGGGTAGTCCATATGTTTGATATGGTGACTGTAGGTGGAAAGGATAACGCTTTAGAGCCCGGAAACCATATTGCTACTTCAATGTCCAGTGCGCTTGACCTTTGACCTTTTGACCCTAAAATCAATATTGAACATCTTCATCCTATGGGTAGTCCATATGTATGATATGGTGACTGTAGGTGGAAAGGATAACACTTTAGAGCCCGGAAACCCTATTGCTACTTCGATGTCCAGTGTGCTTGATCTTTGACCTTTTGACCCCAAAATCGATAGGGAACATCTTCATCCCATGGGTAGTCCATATATATGATATGGTGACAGTAGGTGGAAAGGATAATGCTTTAGAGCCCGGAAACCATTGCGTCTACAGACGGACGGACGGACAACTCGATTCCAGTATACCCCCCCCCCCCCACCCATAACTTGTTGCGGGAGGTATAAAGAGGCATCCTTGCTCATCATTACCATGCTATTAGTTTGTCTACTTAATACCCAGAGACAGAGAAGATTTTCAAAGAATTTCTACATTTTCACTATATGACCAATAGAGCCCCACCCTAACACAAGAACCCCTGCCCCAGGGGCCATGAATTTCACAATTTTGGTAGAGGGCTCAATGCTCATTATAATTATGCCCACAGTTTGGCTTCTTGATGTCCAGGAGTAAAGAAGAAGATTTTTTAAAATTACACTCATTTTGATGGTTTTTGCCATTTTCACTATATGACCAATAGAGCCCCACCCTAACACAAGAACCCCTGCCCAAGGGGCCATGAATTTCACAATTTTGGTAGAGGGCTCAATGCTCATTATAATTATGCCCACAGTTTGGCTTCTTGATGTCCAGGAGTAAAGAAGAAGATTTTTTAAAATTACACTCATTTTGATGGTTTTTGCCCCACCCCTCAGGCCCCAGGGGGGCAGGGACCACGAATTTCACAATTTTTGTTCCCCTTCACCCACAGATGCTATATGCCAAAATTGGTTGAAATTGGTTCAGGGGTTTCAGAGAAGAAGCTGAAAATGTTCAAATGTTAACACACGACGCACGACGACGGACAAAAACAGATAGCAATAGGTCACCTGAATGAATTCAGGTGACCTAACAAAAGCTAATAGCGCATCACCCTATGAAATGGATACGATATGATCATAGTTTGTAAATCACCACTCGCTAAGATTTTCGAGTGTCCACTATTTTTACTCGCTATTTTTCAAATGTACTCGCATTTTGCGAGTATTTCTCGCTAATTTCGAGCCCTGCATATGAGTGAAATATATTCTCGAGAGGGATATTAATCAATATTCAATCAATCAACAAATGAAGATCTGAGACACTAGCCTAGTTAGAATCTAAATTAGTGTTAAATCTAAAGCAAACTAGCATGGTGCCGCGTCATGCCCTTTTTGGCTGGCGCCATGCCCTTTTTTCTCTATAATTTTTTAAAAAATATTTGTTAATATAAACTATTTTTCTTTATTTCACAAGGTTGATTGAAAAGTTTAAAATCGAGTCAGCAGGTATTTTAAACTTTTAAAGAGGTTAAATGATTATTCTATTACTATCATAGTATGATACAATGAAAGTGTTTCGAGATTGCCTTGCCGCGATGAAAAGTGTCCTTTTGAACATATGATATGTGTGCCCTCTCTAGATTTAACACTATAACTGTGTCTCGGGACAGGCCCTAACTGAGTCCATAGAACATTATCACTTTAACGATAGAACATTCTATCTAGCCTAGTACCTACTACTGGTGGCTTCTCAATATGAGTGAAAAATTCATTTCTATCAGAATTTCCAGTCATTAAAATAGCCATTCTACATGTGTATTTATCAAGATTCATACGCACATTGTTCACAGCTGCATCACATTCATGAAATGGATGTGTCATTACTATTGGTAAAGATATAGAAGGCAATGACTACTGGAAATGTAAATACTATTTAATGTAGTAAGAAAGGCAGATATGTGATATCACCTATTCCAATAGGCGTCGCCGATTTAAAACAAATATACCTGTGTATGTAGGTCACCTATTCCAATACATGATGTCACTAAATTCCAAAGCTACACCTCAGATGAAAAGGAAAGAAATGTGTTACTGATGTTTATTTTTGCCATTTATTGTTCAAAATGAAGGTGGCTATTGTGTTGAAGTGTTAAGATTTATGGGATCCAATACTTTTGACAAGCGTTTGATTTAATTATGTCTCCCCTTTCTAAAAGGGGGACATATCATTTTAGTGTGAATTCATCTTCTTCCGTTTCTCATACAAAGTTTGTCTGGGACATAACTTTTTTGTCTATTGACATAGGCCTTTGATATTTGGTATACATGTGGGTATACTATGATAAGACAGTGTGTCATGTACATTTTTGATGACCTTTGACCTTGATCTTTTATGTAAAGGTCAATTATAGGAATTATTTGGGCATTTTTGTCCGGCCATAACTTTTTTGTTATTTTACGTAGGCCTTCGATATTTGGTATGTTGGCAAATTTAATTTACTATCATATGTTCACAACACTGTTCCTTGTTTGAAGCTCATATACATATAGGCAAATGTTATGCACTGTAAGTCTTAATTTTCCATTTTAAAGATGATCCCTAAATATATTTTTAAAAAAAAACTATTGAAAATGGAAGGGGAGACATCAGTTTTAGTGTGCTAAAACAATTCTTCCTTCGTGACTAAGGTCTGTATTTTACTTCTTTGATTCTCGTCTATTTCATCTTTTCATTAATGTAGTGCGGTTATGAACATCATGCATATGAATTTTGATAGATATACATGTAGTATGTGTATTTTAAAGCAATGAATTAATTTTGCATATTATTTTTTTTTTAGTTGAACTTAATTAATTTTCTTGCAAATGTAATCATGTTTGTTTTAAGGCTCAAATATCAACAAAATTAAAGACTTAGTAGTAACCATATGAAACCCAAGTTTATTTAAGGGTAGAGTTAAAATCAATATCAGTATTTTTAAAAAAAATCTTTACAAATTTCTGTGTTATCTGAATTAAGAGGAAA
>NC_079166.1:22707629-22830129 GCF_947568905.1 Ostrea edulis
CCTTTATAGAATACTGATTAACCAGTGACTTAATTTCTATCCCTAGTTATTTTATTTATATGGGGAACCTTTATAGAATACTGATTAACCAGTGACTTAATTTCTATCCCTAGTTATTTTATTTATATGGAGATGCCTTTATAGAATACTTTTGTATGAACAAGTGTACTATGCAAAAAGAAGCACAGGTGCGCTACAGCAAAAGGCACAGGTGTACAGTTTTCCCCATCACAAGGGCAATATTTGTGTCATAGTCCTATTATCACCGCAGAAAACCAAGACGATACAGCACAATACAGCCTGAGGTAATATAGCATGGTTTAGATCGTCAATCTATAGGGTTAATTTTTCAGATCTCAGACTACCGAGGAATACTTCAGTCAGATAGAGGAGGAGGAGGAGGTACCGGAGGAGACTGAGGAAGAGTTCCAAACCAAGCAGGCCATTCTGAAAGCTTCGCTTCCATTTGTACATCAGTATGGATGGACCAAGAAAGCCATTGTTGCAGGTTTGTGAACGTATTGTATCTCTGGTCCAGGTTTGAGGGTCAAAATATTATGGGTAAAGGATTTAGGGACCTCTTTCGCATCCCCAGGCAGTGGGTATAAGAAACGGAGAACAATCCCATGGAGACTCAATACTTTTAAGTGCTATTTAACTCATCTAATCTTTTCTCATAAAGGCTTGTCTATGCACAGTCAGATTTTCAACTTTTCCCCCTTAGAAACCATTTTCATCCCAACTTCCCACAAAGGACCGTTAGGTAAATGTGTTCAAGTTATTTCAAATGCAGTTTAAGGCCCATTTCAAAGGGGGATAAAAAAAGGAGCAAATAAGTTGGATTGCTTATAAAATCTTCATTTCAAGAACCATTGAACTAGAAATGCCAATAGTTGTATCAAAGCTTCTTTATTTAAGGAAAAATCAAGTTTGTTCATATGATGAATAGAAGGGCAGGTTAGTGCAGCAAGCTGGGTTCATATTTATGCATGAGAGCAATTAGAAGTTTTCAATTATCTTCTCTAGAGCCAATGTACTCTGCGAATACAATATGTAAATTTTTTATGTGAGCAATTCTATGTAATGTAGATTTAAGTTTATTTTCACATTAAGATGGCCATGTCTAGCAAAGACCACAAAAGGCATTCCAAGTTTCACATAAGACTACATATAGAAAAAAATTCTTAAAATATTTCGTTTTTAACAAGCACAATGGTGCAATGTATGTGATAGTTGATATAGATACATTCCCATTTGGTATAAGTTTGATAAGTTTGTATATGTGATGCCCCCCCCCCCACGGGTAAGGGTATGGTCACTTAAAGAGATTAGAGTATTACATATCTGCCAATGGAAGCATCCTCATGTTGTGTAGGTATTAGTTTTTTCCCGCTATTACCCGTGTTTTTTCCCGCTATTGCCCGTGTTTTTCAAACATTTGAATCATATACATGTCTGTATGAAATGGGTGGCTCTGGTGAACATTATGGACAGCTCTTGTTTTAAGTTTGGTAAAGAATAGCAAATGGAAATTAAACGTATATAATTCCAATGTTATTTATTACAATTGTTTTGATTGGACAAAAATAAATCTAAACGAGAATTTACACGTCAATAAATCCAAAAACGCTATGTATACATACGCACCTGAAAACAAATAACATAGTGTGGGCAAACTATTCAAATTTTTGAAATTGATAATACAGGGGATGAATTGGAATTATAAGAATCAAACATTCTTTTTGAAGAATTTATCGATGTGTAAACTCTGGACATTTTAATACTCACAAACTTAACATAAAAGTGCTGTGCACTTTTATTCAGTTTGTGAGTAAAATGTCCAGAGTTTACATATCGATGAATTCTTCCAAAAGAATGTTTAATCCTATAGTATTATAATACTTGAAATCGACTTCTGTGTTACAGTGTATGTTTGACATATTTAAGGTGCTGAAACCATCGGATATCCCTCAGTGGTTCATGGAATGTTCCCTCGCGGTGGTGCTGAATTAGTGTTCTATTTTTATGAAGAGTGTAATGGAGAGCTAACATCTATAATGAAACAGAAATTAGAAGAACTGAAAGTAAAGGAAGAGTAAGAAATTTCTATTTTTAGCATTTCATATGATCAAGCTTTTTACAGCATCTGATTTTCTTTCTGGTGTAAGCATTTTACATTTTCATCTTCTCTTGGCAAGTACCTTGAAATATGAAGGTAACAAACAGTGATCATTCTCATAACTCCTATAAGAAATGCAAAATAGAGAGTTGGGCAAACACCGACCCCTGGATATACCAGAGATGGGATCATGTGCCTAGGAGAAGTAAGCATGTAGTAATCTACATGTGAATTCGACAAAGGACTGCCTGAAATTAATATTTAATATAGTAATAAAATACAGTACAACAGGTTTTTTTGTGGGTCTAAAATTTGGCGATTTGCTGACTTAAAGGTATGCAAATAATTTTAGCAGAATCAATTTTGGCAGACAGGGAAGAGTTATCTGTCTTGCAAATACTAAGTCGCAATTTGGTGCATATTTGGCGATTTAAAATTTTGGCAGAAAGCTATCCAACCGCTAAAATAAGCCAAATATATCACCCGCGGAAAAAACCCGCTACATACTGTACATATGGTAGTATGTACACTCGGTGCTCATCATTTAACTTCCAGTAGCCGTAACTTGCGACAAAGCATCGTTAAGTAAAAGAATTCAAGTTTATTCAAATGTCATGCCCACTTTGCACTGGGAGATTAATTAAATATTTGATATCAAGAGGGGATGCATCCTAGTAATTCCGCTGTTTATGATGTGCTTTTATTTTACATGTCGATTATATGTATGAAGAGTTTTGGAATTGAATTTTTACATTTTAGGAAACTAAAGACCGGGACATTTATCCATGATGCCATAGAATCCCGACTAAGAATGATTATACCATACATTGATAAATGGCCACAGGTAAGCGACAATAAGTTGGTAATCTCGTTACCAGAGTCTTCTCAGTCCCTGGGTCATCTCAGTCCCTGGGTCATCTCGTTCCTTGGGTCAGTATGGGCTGGATGATATCATGCTGAAAATACATGTAATTTTATCGGACAACACAATCTGTAGCTTATATATGAAGTATGACTTATTTTGCTCGGTATTTTGTAAGTAATTAGGACATACTAAGAGTTTGATGTGTATGTCTGTAATGTTACATGTTACAGGCTATGGCCATACAGACACTGCCACAGAATGCTGTACAGTCGTGGACAAACTTAAGTCGGGTGGTGGATGATATATGGTACTACGCCGGTGATAAATCTAATGATGTAGGTATCTTTAACGGAACAACAAAAACTGCTGTATATCATTCAAATTGGGCAGTAATCTTACATGGTTATATTACTGTGTAAGCAGGTTAACGTTATTGATGTTGTGATTTTTCAGTTCATTGACAAATAAGTCTTTAAATGACGTGTATCGATAAGTCTTGACGCAGTGGGAAAATAGGTTAAAAAATTTGGCGACTAAATTTTTGAGGTGCCAATTTAAAAAGTACAAGACGTGAAATGTGCACAGAAAAAGTTGTGCTATAGATGAACGGTTCTTATGAGGGATGGATCTGAAGCCTTCTGGTCTATCTAGTTCTTCCAAGTGAGCTGTAGTTTTTCAATTTTCTTGGTTAATGTCTCTGTCACAGAAGCGTTTCTTTCTCCGTCTCTTCTGTGATTTTCAACTTGATGTGTAGGTTTGATTTTCTTGTAAGCAATAGCGATTGTTATCCGAAGGATCACTAAAACTTTTGGGAATATTTGATATGTTTGTACTACAATTTTCGATATGAGTAAACAGATGTTTTCGGTTTTTAATCAAGATTGCAAGGTACTTCATTTGGTTATTACATGTACATGTATTTCTGAATGCAGACGACAAATGTACTTGTATATATCACCAAAAATACTATGGGTACATAAAAACTAAGATAGCATACAAAAATCTCATTTCCATTTAATGTAGAATCATTTTAATTCGTGGGGGCCAATGTTCATTGGTAAGCAAAATTCTGCTGGTTCGTGGGGACGTAATTTCGTGGTTAAGCGATATTATGTCACTAGGAGAGATAACTTTACTTGGTTTAAAAAATGTTCGAGGACACATAAATTCGTGGATAACAGTGATTCATGAAATCCACGAACATCAATCCCCCATGAACAATGATGATTCCGCAGTACTGCACATAACATAATTAGTAAACTGTTTCACATTGTGTGACAGTTCTGCACGAGAAAACAAATGATAATGCATGTTGAATGTACATGCTATAGATTGTATACTGAGTAAATTTTGTACTTTATTGTAAAATTGAATTTGAAGAAATTGAAGCATCTATACATACAAATTTATACATATAAATTTGAATATATGTAATTTGTTGACAGTTTAATTGGTACAGTAAGAGACTCTCGTTAGCTGCTGTTTACAAGAGCACTGAAATCTACATGATTCAGGACCAGTCCGAGGATAACATGGACACATGGCTATTCCTGGAAAACAGACTGGAGGACGTGGTCAAAGCTGGACATCTGGCCAGAAATGTAAGCATCAGTACTCTGTAACTTAAGTGATAGTGTGGACAAAGCCAGAAATGTTAGCATTGAGAGTTTGTTCAGTGTTAGTGTGGATAAAGCCAGAAATGTAAGCATCAGTAGTTTGTTAAGTGTTAGTGTGGATAAAGCCAGAAATGTAAGCATCAGTAGTTTGTGTTAGTGTGGATTGCTCCTTTAATGTATAATAATTCAAAGAGGTTTTGTACAAAATTATGCTTTCATTTTTTACAAGAATTAAATTTGTGCACCAGTGAAATACATATGAAGTGTTATTTGTTCATAACAATATGTATCATACCCTCCAGATTTAGTGAAATATCATGTATACTGAGTTGAAAATAACTGTCCCTATAAGTGAGATGTATTTGTGGAGACAAATTTCATTGAATGCCAACTGTAGATAAACAGTTAAATCTCCGGTTCATTTAGCCAACTATAGATAAACAGTTAAATCACTGGTTCATTTAGCCAACTATAGATAAACAGTTAAATCTCCGGTTCATTTAGCCAACTGTAGATAAACAGTTAAATCTCCGGTTCATTTAGCCCACTGTAGATAAACAGTTAAATCACTGGTTCATTTAGCCAACTGTAGATAAACAGTTAAATCACTGGTTCATTTAGCCAACTGTAGATAAACAGTTAAATCACTGGTTCATTTAGCCAACTGTAGATAAACAGTTAAATCTCCGGTTCATTTAGCCAACTGTAGATAAACAGTTAAATCACTGGTTCATTTAGCCAACTATAGATAAACAGTTAAATCTCCGGTTCATTTAGCCAACTATAGATAAACAGTTAAATCACTGGTTCATTTAGCCAACTGTAGATAAACAGTTAAATCGCCAGTTCATTTAGCCAACTATAGATAAATAGTTAAATCGCCAGTTCGTTTAGCCAACTATAGATAGACAATTAAATCACTGGTTCATTTAGTCAACTATAGATAGACAATTAAATCACTGGTTCTCTGGGATTTAAATGTGGGCTGTTCAGCATTTGTTTTAAATGAAAGAAACTATTCTTTTACAAATCTAGGTATGTATAATCTATGAAATATAACTGACTAGAATTTGATGGCTTGGTACTGTAGATGTGAAGGTATGGGTAGTAAGCATGTCTACAGGGAGTGTATAAGATAATTATGCAAAATATGCTTTCTAGGTATGTATCACAGGCACTTGTTTCTTTAAATAACTTATGACCTCTGTATACTAATAATTGTTAGTATACAGAGGTCATAAGTTATTTACAGAAACAAGTGCCTGTGGTATGTATGGATAAAATGACAGTACAAATAAATTCATTCTGTACAGTGTTTCATTGAGAATTTCACGATGATCAGTGATACAGTCTATACCTTACGTTTCAGATTCAGGAGACCGGCTCTGTGATATCAGAGGGGGCTTTAGGGATGTGTCTACTGGTGGGTAATATTTATTTCATCAATATGTTACTTTAATCATTTGTAGTGTCCTGCATTGAAGTTATAGTTCTATGGTAGCCCTATATTATTCAATATTTACATTTACAATGTTCTTGCCTTTGATATTGTAATGATCATATTTCCTCTCATGAACGTACTGCAGTTTTAACAATGAATATATGAATATGAATGAATATAGTATGTCTATTTTAACAGCTTGGAATTCTGACAGTAATCAAAGGAGAATGTAAAAATAACAAATCTATGTTTTGAAAATACATTGGGGTGTGCAACACTTCATGCTAACATGTGTGCCAGCGTATGACATCACAGTTGGTACATGTACCCTTATTTATTTTCAAATTTGAAATTTATTTCTTCGTTATCTGTCCTTCTAAGAGTCTGTCTGCCTGTCCATCTATCAGTCCATCCATGGACTGTCAGTTCTGCTCTGATGTGCATGCGATTTTTACTAAGAAGCACATGTTCAATGGGAATTGCTAATCGTTTTGGACGATTTTTTTATTTGTAGTTCTCCCATGGGAATCCGGGTTAGAATAGGTCCTCAGTACCCCTTGCTTGTTGTAGGAGGTGACTAAATGGGGCGGTCCTTTGGATGAGACCTCAAGAACTGAGACTCCTTGTTATAGCAGGTGTAGCACGATAAAGAACCCTCCCTGCTCAAAGGTCGTAATCACAGAGCATAGGCCTAATACCACCTTCACACTCACGGATTTTTCTTACGAGTCCTTACGGATCTCCGACTTATAGTCAATCACAAGCATTCGTAATTCACTCATCAGTATCCGTTAATAACTCGTCACAACTCGCACACACTCGTAAGGATCCGTGAAAGTAAGGGCAAATTTTTTGACATGTCAACAAAAATTTTACGATTGTCCACGGATTTTAGTTTCCGTAAATAACCCGTAAATACCTTGTAACAATCCGTAAGTATCGTAAACTGGTCGCAAGAACATGTAAACTGCTCGTAAGAATCCGTAAAACACTCGTAAAAAGTTTTTTTAACGAATCTTTTCGGTTAGTTTACGATATGTTACGGATAGCTTACGAGTTGTTTACGGATTATTACAAATGCCTAAGTGATATTTACGATTTCATTCACGTCGGGTTACAATCGCTTTACGGATAGACGAGTATTACTTAAACTTTACGATTAAGGAAAAGTATAAAAGACTCAAAATCTGACAGTTTCTTTCAGTTGTTATCAAGACATCAAAGAAGTTACGCATCTTGCATAGAATATACATACATGCTGTTACAAGTAATGTCAGTTGTCGAATGATGATACAAAGCCAATTGCGAACACTTTTGAGTCAAAAACGTAAACAATCGTAACTAACTCCTAACTATTTATAACAGCACGTTATCAACACGTTAACAGGTCGTGATTTACACGTAAAAGCTAAGCTAAATCGTAAATTTCCGTTATATACTCATAACAATCCCTAAAAAGCTTGTAAAATGTCGTAAATTGCTCGTATTTATCTGTGTTCACTCGGAACAAATCGTAAATGTGTGCCTAAATGCTTCACAAGAACTCATAATAAACCGTAAATGACCCGTAAATACTCTTAAAACTTTCTTAAATAGCTTTTTAAAGTGATTAAATCGTAACAATCCGTGTACTTTTACGGATTTGTGGAATACGTTAAGATTCCTAAGAAAAATCCGTGAGTTCACAGGTACCATAAATTTTAGAGCTCTTCACCGGCAATGGTGACGTCTCCATATGAGGGAAATATTCTTAAGCGGGATGTTAAACAATATAGAACCAATCAATATTTGTAGTTCATGAGTTATGGCACTTTCATTATCAAATTCACTGTGAATTTTTATATATTTTATAATTACTGAAGATGTTTATGAAATCATGTAGAATTTTCAAGCAATATGACAATTCTGACACCTCCCCATTTTGCACGACATAATATTGGGGTATGTAGTACGTGCTTAACATACTGTGAACTCGGTGAGGATTGAATTCTGTTGTCCGATAGAGCTCTTGCCTTGGGTTTTCAAATTCTTCTTTTATTGGACTTCAATGAAATGTGACGAACTTGCTTACAGTCACGTATTCTTCATTTTATTTTCAGTCATAAAGAGAACAGTGCTTCAATCAAGCAATCATTCACGGAATGTACTGATATTATAGTTAGATCTAGTGTGTGCTATGATTTATTTTAGGGGTCACATAAGACACATTGGTTACTATATCACCATAAGGTCATTTGAACTGCATCAATGGTAAGGCATGAAATCAGGAATGACTAGAATGACCACCCCGTAATGTAATGGTCAGTTTCTTTCTGACCAGGCTGTAGTAAATTTAACTGATCTTGAAGACCCTCTTTTTTCTTTTGTAGACAAGAAATATTCTTGGAATGAACAACAGATGACAGAGTTTAAAGAGATACTAGAATACATGCAGATTGTTTTTCTTTGGACACTGTGTGAAAACTTAATGCCTTTCTTCACCATACGATGTACTATGTATTAAGATATATTTGATCTGTTTATTGAATTGTTTTGATATATGTACAAATAAATTGTGTATCTGAAAATTTAATCTTGAATTCAGTAAATCAAAAGAGATAGAAATACTTGAATTAAAAAAGTTAATCAGATGGGGGGTAATGTTAGAGATATGGGTAATTATGTTGTTATTAGAGAAGTAATGTTATGAGATATAGCTAATTATGTTGTTATTAAAGAGGTAATGTTATGAGGTATGGGTAATTATGTTGTTATTAGAGAGGTAATGTTATGAGATATGGGTAATTATGTTGTTATTAGAGAGGTAATGTTTAGAGATATTGGTAATTATGTTGTTATTAGAGAGGTAATGTTATGAGGTATGGGTAAGTATGTTGTTATTAAAGAGATAATGTTATGAGGTATGTGTAATTATGTTGTTAGAGTGGTAATGTTATGAGATATGGGTAAGTATGTTGTTATTAGAGGTAATGTTATGAGATATGGGTAATTATGTTGTTATTAGAGAGGTAATGTTTTGAGATATTGGTAATTATGTTATTAGAGAGGTAATGTTATGAGGTATGGGTAAGTATGTTGTTAGAGTGGTAATGTTATGAGATATGGGTAAGTATGTTTTAAAGAGGTAATGTTATGAGGTATGGGTAAGTATGTTATTAGAGAGGTAATGTTTTGAGGTATGAGTAATTATGGTAATAGAGAGGTAATGTTTAGAGATATGGGTAATTATGTTGTTAGAGTGGTAATGTTATGAGATATGTGTAATTATGTTGTTAAAGAGGTAATGTTATGAGGTATGAGTAAGTATGTTGTTAGAGTGGTAATGTTATGAGGTATGGGTAATTATGTTGTTATTAGAGAGGTAATGTTATGAGGTATGGGTAATTATGTTGTTGTTAGAGAGGTCATGTTATGAGATATGGGTAAGTATGTTGTTATTAGAGAGGTAATGTTATGAGGTATGAGTAATTATGGTAATAGTGAGGTAATGTCTAGAGATATGTGTAATTATGTTGTTATTAGAGAGGTAATGTTATGAGGTATGGGTAATTATGTTGTTATTAGAGAGGTAATGTTTAGAGATATGGGTTAGTGTGTTGTTATTAGAGAGGTAATGTTATGAGGTATGGGTAATTATGTTGTTGACCATGTTGATGTAATGGTGTGCATATTTGGATAGTGTTATGCCCCTTTCACTTGCACCCTTTGTCTTTAAGTTCTTCAGGGTAGCATGCTGGTTATCAATGTTGATGTGCAGCTTGTACACAAGTAACTCTGTGTGATGTATTGTATATCCTACAGTATTACAATGGCCAATGAAACTTTAGGATGGGCATATAGAAATGGACTGGTAACCATAAACAAACATGTTTTGTTATGCCTAAGTTACACGTAGTGCATACGGTTTCAGACAAATGATTCTACATTATTTCATATTATGATTATGATTTGTTGCAATATATTTAGGTTCAGCAATACTCTATTAACACGGTTAACTATTTTAGATTTATCTCTAATGCTAAGAGATCCGAAATCTAGTGAGCTCCCATTGTTCAATCACCAACATAATTTTATATCTATTATGCCAGAGAATGGACTACACATCAAAAGGAAGAACTTCACACCTTGTCAGAATGGATAAAAATATATGAGAGGAATATAGGAATATCTTGTTAGACACATTACAAAATCAGAAATGATGAGAGAATTAGATAGGTTACATGGGGAATATGTATCAGTTTTTGCTGACAAAGCTTGTAACAACATTGTTTTATAAGACTCATTATTACAACTGTATTTTAAATGAACTTGGTTTTAATTCATCATTTGACAATCCAACTTGCGCCTTTCAATTAAACATCGAGCATGGTGGACACTCCATGTTGCCTCTCGATATATGTTCTTTTAAAACATGAATATACATGTACATAATAACGAGACAATACTGACTGAATTTCGCCTAGTATAAAAAGATGTCACTGTGGAGTCTACCAAATACACAAACTGTTAGTGTCCCTAGGTTCATTGTTCGAGTTATCAAATATTTGTCATATGTGCAGTAGTCAAATAACCAGGTTTGGTACAGAAATGGAAAGACATATACCCAAATTGGAGAATGGAATGTTTCATTAAGGATTTTTTTTTAGATTATTCGTATTTGGGCATCATGTGCTGCATCTTTAACTGTTCCGTCAAAAGTTGCAAAACATTTGGTATGAAAATGTGAAGATTCCAATAAAGATTACAAAATTAAGAGCAGTGCAAATACGGACCTCTGGACACACCAGGGGTGGGATCAGGTACCTAGGAGGATTTAGCAACGAACATATCTGCCGCAAGCTCTCTATCTAGATCAGGTAGACGGAGTAATCTGTAATAACGGTCCAACAATGGGTATGGAATACGTTATTCAGCATTTAACCCATTTACTGGTTTTATTATTTCTTTTATAAATTAGATCGTTATAACGACTGCGACATTCTGACTTTGAATGACAATATTGAAATCCCTGTCCCATCAACTTTTTTTCAGTAGCCTTCCTTGGTTTCAAAATTGATAATACGTAGAACAAGCTCTTGTGTATCGAATCAATTGAGAGACATTAACACCATATACAGGTGATAATGAAGTATTGCTAAATAGATATGAGAAGTTGACGATAGAGGAACTGACCTCATCCTGTTTGTGATAAAGTTGACTTGTCAGTTTCCTGTCGATAATTCTTCACTCAAAGTAAGCAGAAACTTTTGAATAAATTCCGTTTCATAAGAATATGAAAAACAGGTCAGCTAATAAAGGAACACAATTAGTGCAAATGGGAATTCCAACGCTGTTGGAAGACATGATCACCAAAGACGAACTCCAGAACCTTTTTGGTATCAATTTGAGAGTACTTTATGCATTGAATCAGAGTGGTGTTTAACATAATGTATTAATCAATAGGATTCCATTGACGACTGATTTTACTGGACGTAGTTTTTGTACCAAAACTTTAAAGACTTACAGTACCTCTTCTATCTGCAAAACTGAGTGCAACCATTATGTCGGGGGAACTAAATAAAAGGGACACAAGGCTAGTCGCGATATTTGTACCGTTCACCTTCTCTATAAACGTTTCAATTTACCATTCCTTCTATCTTCTTCATTGGGGTCAACATCTAAACATCAACATCATACCAACTGTCCAACTGTTGACAACGAGATCACTTCCATTTGAGTACACCGACAAGGTATATAATGCAGGAAATCCGATTAGTGAACTAGGGAGAGGGCTAAATTAGGCGGTGTCTGCTGCCCAATCCCACTTACATTGTGAATAAAACATTGTTTAAATCAAATTAGTGCGGTAAAAAATTGAAAAGTAAAGATATTGATCAGTGATTAAAGAAAAGGTGAATATGCAAGGTGAAGATAACGAACAATGATCAATCTCATAACTCCTACAAGCAATACAAAATAGATAGTTGGGCAAACACGGACCCCTGGACACACCAGAGGTGGGATCAGGTGCCTAGGAGGAGTAATATATCAAACAATCCCATCAATCCCATACGGAATACCAAATGAAGAGGAGGACAAACAAGTAAGCATCAGAGGTCTAATTTACAAATATAAACTGTCATTAGAGCATATGTTTTCTAAAGTGTTACAAACCAAATGTTTGGCCATTCTGTTCATATTAATTTTAAGAACAAATTACCCCGTTTACCTGATTATGATGTAGGGCTTACGACGGGTTTAACCAACCGACCGGGGATGCAAACTAATCCCAGGCACCTAATCCTACTTCTGTTGTGTCTAATCGTCCGATTTTGCACCTCATTTGAGTCTGATTTCTTTAAGGGACTTGTGATATTTATCACTGTTCGCCATCTTTACCTTTTTTCATTTGGTAGGATACAAACATTTGACTGAAGAAGAGAGTATTGAAAATGTAACCATTTACAACAAAAATAAACCGAACACATGTTTTGCTATATATTTTATCAAATATAGGATATACATATATAAGTTATGCATTATTTAGATAATATACATTGCTTCCTAGAAAATATACATTGCTCCCTATAGATAATATACATTGCTCCCTAGATAACAACTTTTGTTCAAGACCAATTAGGGTAATAAAGCGGGGATGGCAATATAAAGAATTCAGCATTACTGACAATTCTCTGAGTAGTCAAAAGAAATTCAACTCCCTAAATTTATATGAGCTCCTTTCTTTAGAAACATATAGATTATCTTGATTTTAATGCAGCAGTTATTCAATTAACCTGATCACATGAATATCTTGTCCAGCCAGTCACACTTCACCACACTGCTCTCAAAGTACAAGTGTGATTACTGATGGGTGTTTTAAAGTAATTACCATTATTATCAAGGGTAAACCATAATAAAATATGGCCATTTTTGTGAAAATCGGTGACTTATTGCATTATGCGGGGTGGGTATTATAATGAGGGTGTAAGCATGGAGGAGAAATAAGTTCTTTAGGCAAAAAGCGGGGTGGCATTGTAACGGGTGATATATCGAGGGTACACTGGGATTGAATAATCATTCTTGTATACTAAGAATCAGAATATAACTAAACGAATAATTAAAGAAGATAATGTTCACCACTTTATGAACAATGCGCTGATGAATTTCACCTAATTCTTGGGTTTCACCATCATCAAGGTCCCTTTTAATGCTATACCAGATTTCCAATTATACCAAACCGGGTATTTGCCATTATACAGAGCAGATCCGGCGTACTGCCCGTTTAGGTTTGAGTCGTGACAGTTTCTGAACCACCATGCTCCGTGGTAGTCTACCGCACAGTTATCTCCGAATTTCACGTCATTATCTCTGTCTTTTGTGGAGAACATCATTCCGTTGTGCCATTCCAAACTGTCTCCTACAAAAAACACTGCATTGATAGACAGCAATCATAGCATTTAACAATTACATGAAAGGTGAAGATTACGAACCGTGATTACTCTCATAACTCCTATAATCAATACAAAATAGAGAGTTGGGATCAGGTGCTTAAGGGAGAGTAAGCATCCCCCGTCGACCGGTCACACCCGCCATGAATCCTATATATATCTTGATAAAGTAAACGGAGTTATGTATAGTCAAAATCATTATGCTAAGGACAGCCCAACAATCGGTATGAAACACTTCAGACAGCATTTGACCCAATGACATCTTGTATTGGCAAACTAAATCGCAATAACCACGATAGAATTTGCGAAATGCTGACTTTAAACAAAACTGTCGAAACCCATGCATGTACCATCAACTTGTTTGTTAGTAGCCTATCTGGATTTAAAACTGACCATACGCAGAACAAGCTCTTAGGTATCGAATCAGTTGAGAGATACATAATGTATAAAGACCACATGCAGGTGAGAATGGAATATTGCTACATGAATATGAGAAGTCAACGATGGAGAAGCTGAAATAAACCCGTTTGTCATAGAGTTCAGTTGTTAGTTTGCTGTTAATGACGACAAATGAATGAAAATCATCGTCAATAGACAGAACGTCATCGAGACATCTAACTTTCGCATTGAAGGTCACCTCATATTTTTTTCTGCTCTTATAGACAGTTTTGAATAGATTCTGCTAACCTGATCTTTAAAGACTTCGAATTTATTTTCAGTGAGGAACTTCTGCATATTTTCAATTTCAATTTTAGGGTGCTTGAGCGTGAAATCAAAGTGGTATTTAACACAGTAATTTTGGATAACTGATCACTAGATATGAATATTTCCGTTTTCTATTTGTGCTGAAGAAGCTACTGTCCATAATGTCAAAAAGTGTAGTCTTTAATTCATCGAAAGGAATGGTCGTGTAAAGTGTTGAAAAGTCAAACGCCTGATGTTGTTAATTTGAGAAAAGATTTGCGATTCAAGTTTACTAAAAGTTCATTAGATTTTTTTAGAATCCACATTTGATTTACACCACTTCTGGTGTATGTAGTGGCACAGTACGTTTGAAATTTCTCCTTCACAGCTGTTAATAATTTCTTGAGAAGCAAAACAAGGGCATTGCAGAACATTTACTCGATCCAGCAATGTATTTTCCTTTGTTTTTTTGTTGTTGTTGTAAAATTCAGTATAGGTACGGTAATAATGTAATATAAAAAAATGATTGATTGTCATTACATGTACCTATATTAGATTCCTATACTTCTTCCTGTGGCCTTCAATTCGACATTTAGATATATCGACGACATTTTATCTATTAATAATAATAGCTTTCACTCATATGTCGATTCTATATCTCCCAGTGAGCTCCAAATAAAAGACATAACAGATTCGCTCCACTTCTGCTTCATACTTTAAAAACTGACTATACGAGAATGATCTCTTGTGTATGGAAGCAGTTGAGAGATATAAACACCATACGCAAATGACAATGGAATATTGCTACATAAATATGGGAAGTTGACGATGGAGAAGCTGAACTCATCCTGTTTGTCATTAAGGTGAGTTGTTAGTATGCTTTTAATTTGAGATGAAGTTCTATGGCCAATTGAAAGACCGAGGTTCACTGTAGTTAGGACCTTTTAGGATAGGTGATTTGAGGTCCTCATTTTCAACTAAATCAACATAATCAGTAATGACATTTCCAGCTGAACTATAGTTGAAAAAAGATGAAGAACAAGAACACGTAGGCGGTTAAGTATGAGTTAGTCTATATCTAAGTACTGCAAAGTGTGTTTATAATTAAAAGTTCGGATGCAATAGTAGAAGTATATTTGTAGGAAATGCTGGGTGTATACTTGAACTTGAAATAAGTTTGAATACACGACTGAACTCTTTTATGACGGAGAATGTTGCTTATATTGACGGCATCTATTGTTTTGTTTGTATGTTTGGGCTTAGAAGACTGGTTTGTATAGGGATAGTCCATTAACATTTATATCTCTCAACTGACTGGATACGCAAGCGTGTAATCACTGTTTCTTATCTTCACCTATCACGTTACACGACCATTCCTCACGATTAATTACAGACTAGACGTTTTGACATTATAGACAGTTGCCTCTTCAACACAAATGGAAAAGGGAAATACTCGATTTAGTGATCAGTCAACCATTACTATTACTGTTATACATCATTCTGATTCACTCACAGTGCTCTGAAGTTGAAATAAAACAATATGTTGACATTGACAATATCTTCGTAGTTCTTGCTACAATTTGTTGGAATTCCAATGGACACGAGATGTCTTACGGATTCCAACTCGACATTTAGGTAATCATATATCCATTTCATCTTAATTTTGATGATAATAGAATCAATTAGTTATCAATCACCACATCAGAGTGAAATATACGTACTTTGTGTACTAATTACAGTAATCATATGGCTTGGGTTGGAAATAAACATGTTTGTCATTTATTTTGTTCGATTTTCAAGGGTTTTATAATAGTCCGTGAACATTATACTATATAGTTCATGGTGTGAAGAAGAAATATCTAATGAAAATTTAGATAAAAGGTATCTAAATGCAAGGTTACGATAAACCGCCCACCCCTTTAAACCGACCGGTTTTTCGTCCCGAGAGCTGGCCGATTAGAGAAGTTTCATTGCATATATGATTATGCGTTTGACCTTATATACTTTGAAGTCAGTACCTCTTCCATGAAAGGTGAAGATAACGAACAGTGATGAATCTCATAACTCCCATAAGGATAAAAAAAAAATAGAGAGTTGTCTTGCGACATGACCTTATAACCTCAAGCATGAAGGTTAGTCCAAGAGATTACATTAGTAAGTTTCATTGTATATATGATTATGCGTTTGACCTTATATACTTTGAAGTCAGTGCCTCTTCCATGAAAGGTGAAGATAACGAACAGTGATGAATCTCATAACTCCCATAAGGAATCCAAAATAGAGAGTTGTCTTGCGACATGACCTTATAACCTCAAGCATGAAGGTTAGTCCAAGAGATTACATTAGTTAGCTTTGTATACAGCAAGCTAATACTGATGACAGGAGACGATATTTTAAAAGATCGTTTGCAGAGCAGAAATCTTGATTTGAAATAATGAATCTGAAATATATTTTATGAGATATATCACTGATAGTTTTCCTCATTTTTCTTAAATGACCGTACGTCGATGTTGTGGCATATTGTGTGAAACAAATTATCGTAATGACGTACTGCGTGATTGCTTAACATTGTACTTTGACATGAAATGGTGAAGATAGCGAACAGTGATCAATCTCATACACATGCCATATCCTGATATCAGATCCAACGTTTTATATTTTGTGAACGATTAAGATAATGTATAACATATGAGTACCTGCTGTTCCTGTATAACCAAATATAGTGAGCTTGTAATTACTGTCCTCATCCCCAACATCAAATGTGGAGTAAGTAGCATAGGCCTTCTCGCCATCAAAGCTTAGAAGTTCAACCTTAAGCATTTGGTTCTCCTTCGTCAAAATATGAATTGCATCGTTTCCTATTTGGAGAATCGACAACATATAATCATAGAAATACAATATGATATTGCAGAAGGGTTAACTAATTAGCGACTGAAAAATGAGTATATCCTCAATTTCTTCAGATATTTTGAAAATAATATTATTCAATATTTACACTGTACTTTCTTATTTTCGTTTAAAACAAAAAACATATTTCTCTGTAATTGGTCTCAATAAGATTTTCCTTAAAATCTTTTTATTTGGACTGCATGTATGTTTCTTGATCGATCAACATCCGAAATGTGGGTAGATGATATACCAGGTTGAAGCTACCAGCCACTAACCAGCAGCCAATAAGCCCTTAAAATCTAACAGCTACTAAGGAAAGCCACCAAAGGGACTGAGAATACTCAATATATTTTGATATTTAGTATTTCATTTTGAATTGATAAGTGTTACAAAAATGTAATCGCAACACGCACAAGCGACTCAGCTCACATAAGATGGTTGTACATTAGTGATTGATTGAAGGGATGAAAGCATTCATTTTCTGATCTTTGTGAACAATCAATTTTGTCATCTTACACAGAAGTAAATAAACATTGATAATTTAGCTCACAAGCATATTGCAACCTTGGTAATTAAGTACCGATAATAGACTTATATGACAGTAAAAAGTTTGTCATGTGTCCGAGTAGCATAGTGATTAACGTATTCGCGTCTCACTGCTCCGACCCGAATTTGAGCCCCAGGATCTGCAGTAGTTGTATGTAAGGGGTATTGTGGTCGCCCCACCGGACACGTGGTTTTTTTAAAGGTATTCCTCCAACGTCAATGACCCCTTCATGGAAATGATAGCCCTGTGATCTTTGATGTTCCTTATACAGTTGTATTTTGTCTTCAAAGATTACAGCCCTAAAAGCAGACATCAAACTTTTATCTTCAGACGTCATGGATGGTATCACGTACACATGATGATTCCTTATTCCAACCAGGGAACACTTTTTCCATTTTGTTACACCACAGAATAGAAATAGAGACTCTACATCTGTCTCGTCTCCACGGAGTCAGGTGGCGCCAATGCAATCCCAAACTGACAACGGGAACTGAGAGCCTTAGGTGTCCCCTACCTTGCCCTAATGTTTTGTCTGCCTTTTCCTTAAAGATTGCAACCCTCGAGACCATTATTTTGCTTTGATAGATATAAAATGTCAATTAAAGTTCATACAAGCTAAGAAAAAGTTTTGGACATCACAGACCTCTTACCTGCATAGCACCAAGCACCCCTTATTATTCTCTACTTCAACCAGTGCAAAATGTGTCCCTTCTTTAAACCGCAGAGTTGAAACAAGGACTCCAAATCTGTCCCGACCCCAGGAGCCACAGTGTTGTACCCCACAGTCACAAACAGAAAGCAGGAAATGATTGACTTATGGGTCCTATACCTTGCTTTTCATCAAGTATTACAGTTACAGAACCAGTCATCGTTTAGTATCAAATTGATACAGAAAATGTCAAAGTTCAAAGTTCAGGCCAGTTAATGAACACGTTTGTGTATCACCGACCCATTGTTGGTTTGATATCCAGTAATGAATATGATACCCCATTTCATTCAAAGGATAATTTGTCCTTTCCACCCATCACAGAGTAGAGATCTGTCGCGACCCCCAGGAGCCATACACGTGTTACCAATATACATGATATAGCCTATAACTAAAATAGGCAATAATAGTCCTAGGGGTCCTGTATCGTGCCTCGATGTTCCTTGTTACAAAGACTACAGATCTAAAAACAGTCATCAAACCACTTTATTATTTATGAGATACGAAAACTATGAACGTTCAAACAGGGTAAAGAACACTGTCCGTTATCGCATACTATTGTCTGTATGGTATCGAGTATAACGTAGGATACTCTACTTCAACCTGTTGACAATTTGGTCCCTCACAGTAGAAATTTGGACTACATATAATACCCAACTTCAGGAGCCACAAGGCAGTAACCCTAAAAGCCCAAACTGATAGCGAGAACTGAAATTCCTGGGATGTTCTACCTTGTGACGTTCTTTCTGCCTTCTCATCAAATATTGCAGCAAGTGAGATATTTATTGAAACCGTTTATTCCCTACGATATACAGAAAATATCTATTTCAGTCGATCGAAATAACACTTCCAGGTATCACAGAACTCTTATCTGCATGACATAGAGTACCTCATAACATTCTCTACTTAGTAACTTTCTCAGAGAGTAGAAACACGAACTCAAAATCTGTGCTGCCACCCACGAGCCACCAGATGGTACCACTACAACCCCAAACTGAAAGCGGAAAATTATAGTATTTGGGTCCTCTAACTTGTCTTGATGTCTCTTCCGCCTTGTGTTCAAAGATTACAGCTAGAGAGACAGTCATTAAATCTGTTTATTATCAACGAGAAGCAGAAAATGTTAAAGTTTAGGCGAGTCAAATCTGCTCCGACCCCCAGTAGCCACTTTGTGTCAACTCATCAGCCTCAAACTGAAAACGAGAAATGATAAGCCGAGGGGGGACCATGTTGTTCTGTTGTTCATTATTTGTTGTTATGAAACATTAGCAACATAAAAGGTTGTCATGAAATTCAAGTACATGTATTGAGTATGTCACAGGTTTTGGTAACACTGGCGGGAATGAGATATTAGTCACCAGAAATTACAGAGGACGTGTTTGTTTCATTATCTAATAATTTTCCTTACAGCGCTTTCTCAAAAGATTTTTTTTCAGAAAGTAATATCAATCACACTAGCTGAGCTAATTCACTTAAATGGTTTTTGAATGCTCAATACAATTCTAAATGGATTGGTACATGACAATTGGACCAGTCTTGAAATAATAAAACACCCTACATCATGTAATGTTCCCTATCATACTCGCTCTCAAGCGGGACGGTAAACAACAAACAACCGAACCAACAAATCCAATCATATAAATCTATTAATTGGTACTCAAAAACTAAAATAGTAATATTTTAGTGAGCAAAATTATCAATGTGCATTCACGTTCACGTAAGGTACAAATCTAATTGTACAAAGGGTCAGAAAATGAAAAGCGTGGGCAAATATTTTTGCTTACATCCTTTCATTACAAATTAACGATACAAATTCAATTTACCATTGACATGTAATCTCTCATGCGAGCGTGTTGTGATTCACATTTACTAACTAAAAACATGAATTTAATTCAAAGTTTCCTTTAAAATAGGGTTGAAATTAAATTTTCCTACGAGTACTCCCAGCATTTCAGTGGCCGCTGGCTAGTGGCTGCTAGCTCCATTTAGGTAGATAGTATCCTGTTGATATTGACAAAATCGTTAATACTATGTAAAGATTATACACATAATCATGATAAAAGGCTTCTCGGATGTTTGAGTTGGGTATAGTTATTTCAATGAATCATATAATTTCTACATTGGATAGTTTTGATTCGCTTCTGCAATCCTTGAAATTTATTGATCAGCTCATTGAAGGAATAGAGCGTGATCACGTGAGCGTGATCAAATACGGTTCGTAAACAGCAAAAGTATTGTAAATAGTGTAGATTTAGTTATACCTTTTTGGAAATGGAAATCTTCTATTATGATAATCATCGTATATAAACCTATTCGTTTGTCAGGAGGAAAAATGCAATTTGACAATCTAATTGATAACGCCGTATGTCATTTTTGTGTTTTATGCAAATTCTGTACGCGGCACTTTAAGGTACCGGGTGTTGTTGGAATACAGTGCTTTATATATATATATATATATATATATATATATATATATATATATATATATATATATAGCAATCTTACCAATCCAATAGTTAGTGCCAGGATTTCCAAATCCTTTTTTGTATTCGTCCCAGGTTTTATAGAAATCCGTAGATCCATCGATTCTTTTTTGGATGCCCTATTTTGAAATTTGAAAATATAAATATTCTTCATTTATTCAGTTGAAATATTTCAATAAAAATATTGATTCCTGGTTGGGGTATGGGCTGGCGACAGGTACGATCGGTGGGCAGTGGGTGCTTGCTCCCCCTGAGCACCTTATCCCGCCTCTGGTATATCCGGGGATCCGTGTTTCCCCAACTCTCTATTTTGTGTTCCTTATAGAAGTTATGAGATTGATCACTGTTCGTTATCTTCGTCTTTTTAAGTGTCATAATATTGAGTCTATACAACCCAAATAGAGATAATGTTTTTTTTTTTAATTTAAAGTGCATGATACCGTCAGTGTATGATATAGGGATACTATGTACTATCTGAACGATTGTTTAGCATTGCTTAAAATAAGCACACCCTTGATTTCCATTTGAAGAAAACAATTTCGCGGCGGATTCCCACATAATGACCCTCTAGCACCAATACCCGTGCCTCAAAGGCCTCATTGGAAACAAGCTTTTGAGCTTTCATTTGTATATAACGAATACACATTTAATTAATTTAAAACTGTAACCGGCTTATTTGGATTGTTTAGATTAAAAGCTATATAAGAACTTACCGTCCAACCGCCTCCCTCCGTAGTCATGTCACAGAACACTTTCCTTGTTTGATTGGCCACATATATCTCATATACACCATCTTTTCCTTTTACACTCGGTAGTTTGTTCAAAATATCTGCGCAACTTTTATACTGAGAGCTCAAATCTGCAATAAGTTTGCAAGAAATAATTGAAGATTTCATTTCAGATATTGGCTTATTTCTCAAAAATGAACATTTTGAATACAATCCGTATTTCATAATTTGATAGTTCAAGATGATTAACATTACCTATTTTTATCATTGAATAGTTTAGAATGAATACCATTTCATAATTTGATTGTTTTAGATGCATACTATGTCCTCATTTTATGATTGGATAGTTTAAGATGAATACCATTTCATTATTTCATCATTTGATAGTTTAAGTTATAACATACCATATCATTTCATTATCTGATAGTTTTAGATATATATACCATTTCGATATTTTAGCATTTTACGACTGATAGGAAGTAATATCCACAATAATTTCAATTGCAAGTATGAAATGACCTTTTCCAGTTAACGTTCAGGGCCCATTTTTTTTTTAAAAAGCTGAATAATTTTATTACAGTGATTGGATTTAAGGCAATTGCAGGTCCTAATCAATTGATTAGCAATCGCAACTTCAGTTGACCTAACGGAATTTAACATAATGGTTTCCTAACAATAATTTAATTAGGTTAAGGACTTGGTGATCACTTGATTAACGACAATGCACCTTTACTTCCTGTGTAAACAATACGAAATTGTAAAGAATATAGGGCTAAATCGAAAATATCCATCACTCAGAAGTGTCAGTAAATATATCATCTTGTTTTAGGAAAGTTGCGAAAGATTACAAAATACTTAAAAGAAATCCTTTGTTATTCGTTGTGAATTTAATGAATTCGAATAGAATAAATTCATCGTCTCAAAATATAAAGCACAGCTTTTCATACAGATATAGTTTGTCAATAAAAACATTGCGATATGAGTTTAATACATTATTTCTAAAATCAGAACAAGGATCTGCACGTTATGGCAAACAAGATGACTTCAACTTTTCCATCACCAACTTCCCATATTTCTGTAGCAATATTCAATCATTGTCTGCATATGGTGTTTATGTCTCTCAACTAATTAGTTATGCAAGGGTATATTAGCCTTTAAACCAAGACAGGCTGCTGACAAATGGGTTTGTTACAGGGGTTTCAATAGTCTCGTTGAAAGTCAGCAATGTGCAAATTATATGGTCGTTATGCAGAATAATTCTTCTTTCGACATTCAAAATATTCTCACAGCAGAATGATAATATATTTACATATATCTTTGCCTTATATAATTTGTTATGAAAACTTTATGTCTGCATTTATCTAGAAACATCTTTTAAGTTTACACAGGCATACTTAATTGACATTGCTTTTGCAGAGAAAAGACATTCAACTTGTCTGAAAATGCAGTCGCTTTCCCTTGAAGCAAGACCTGTATATCTTTGGGATCACCTGCATTTACATGTATATAAATATTCATCACAGAATGAATAATCTCGAATGACTTAACAACTTGACATTGTGACGAGTATATGTGTACAAAGAATTCTGATGAAATCAGGTTTCCAGGGTGGGCGCCTTGTTCCAATTCTTGTAATAGCTTTGGGAGGTGCAGGCTTAAAATGATTCATCCAGCTGTAGGTTGCTGTGTTGCTTGCTCTTTTGTGTCTGAGAAGTGATATTATAGTCATTTTTACGTAATGCATACAGATTTAGATAAATATAGAATTGCATTCTAAAATTCATGTTGACTATCTGAACGAGTAGTGATTGGCATTTGATAACATACATTTTCATCCATACTTCAGCTGAAATTCAGCTAAACCAAATATGATGTATTATATTTAATATTAACTTCTATAATACAACGAACAAAACTGTATGGAACACTTTAGACAGCATTTGATCCAATGATAGGTTGCATTGACAAACTAGATCATTATAATGACTATAGAATTTGCGAAATGCTTACTTTAAACGAGGCTGTTGAAACCTTTGTAACATCAACTTGTTTGTGAGTAGCCTGCCCTGATTTTAAAACTGACCATAAGCAGATCAAACTCTTGCGTATCGAAATACACGTAAAACGAATATACTAGATTTACCGAAACATAAGCACTGCAGCTACATGGTGGCAGGAAAACGCACACATAGGACATTCACATGTAGTGAAAAGAAAGGGAAATATAATGAAACACTGATCAATCCCATAACTCCTATAGAGAGAGTTGGGCAAACAAGAATCCTTGGCAAACTAGATCGTTATAACGACCATTCAATTTGTGAAATGTTGACTTTAAACGGGATTGTTGAAACCCCTGTATCATCGAGTTGTTTGTCAGCAGCCTGCCTCTATTTAAAAACTGACCATACACAGAACAAGCTCTTGCGTATCGAATCAGTTGAGAGATATAAACACCATATGCAGCTGATAATGGAATATTGAAACACAAATATGTGAATTTGACAATGGAGAAGCTGAAATCATCCCGTTTGTCATAAAGTTGAGTTGTTTGTTTGGTGTTAATATTTGCTTTCAATAAAATATCTAAGTATGAAGCAGAAGTGGACGACTCTGTGGTGTCCTTTATTTCGAGCTCACAGGGATATATCCAATCGACATATGAATGAAAGTTATTATTGTCAATAGATAAAACGTCGATGTATCTAAATGTTTAATTGAAGACCACAGCAAGATATTTTTCTTCTCACATAGAAGTTTATGAATAAATTATGTTTCATATGAAAATAAAAAAACAGGTCAGTTAACAAGAGACAGAATTCATGCCCATGGTAATTCCAATATACTGTTGGAAGACCTGATCACCAAAGACTACGAAGATGTCAGTGATGGTGTTTAAAAAAGTAATTTTTTGGATGATTGATCACTAGATATGAATGTTTCCCTTTTCCATTTTTGTGAAAGAAGCAACTGTCTATGATGTCAAAATGTCTAGTCTTTAATTTAGTTTCAGGTATGGTCGTGTAAAGTGTTGAAAAGTCATAGGTTTCGATGTTGTTGATCTGAAAAACGTTTTGCGATTTCAAATTTACTAAAAGTTATTGAGAATGTTTTAGAATCCACATTTGATTAACACCACTTATGACATATGTAGTATGTTTGAAGTATCTTCTTCACAGCTGTTAGCATGTTCGTGAGAAGCAAAGCTAGGGGCTTGGTAGAACATTTACTGGATCCATCGATGTGTCTATGTTTGTAAGGGTTTTTATGTAGTTTAGGAATACAGTATAGGAACGGTAACTCATATTCATTCGACTCTCGGACTTGGATACGAAATGTGCCTAAAACTGAAGCATGGTTTTGAAGAATTTTATCTTTTGAAAGGACAGTTGGTGTATACGTACGATTACCAAACGTGAAATCAATGCCAAGTTCGTTTAAAATACAGTTCTAATAAAAAAAGACAATGTTGTTACAAGCTTTGTCAGCTGGAATCAAAAAATATTCCTCATGTAACCTATCTAATTCGTTTATCACTTCTGATTTACTAAACACAGAAGGGTAGATGGTACCTACTTTCGTTTTGATAGGTTTAATGCGGGATTTTAATATTTCTCTTATACTTTTAATCCATTCTGACAATGTATCAAGTTCTTCTTTTTCATATTTAGCCCATCGTCTGGCATAATCTTGGACATAATTCAAAAGAGAGATGAAGTTCTATCGCCAATTGAAAGACCAGGGTTCTCTGTATTTAGAACCTTTTAGAATAAATGATCTGAGATCCTCATTTTCACCTATATCTACATCACCAGTAATGACATATCCAGCTGGACTATAGTTGAAAAAAGATGAAGAACAAAAACACGTAGGTGGATTATGTATAAGATGGTCTATATCTAAGTACTGCGAAGTTTGTTTATAGTTAAAAAAACTGGATGTAATAGTAAAAGTATGCCTGTAGGAAATACTGGATGTGGACTTGAACTTGAAATAAGTTGGATTTTTTATGACGAAGAATGTTGCTTATGCTGACGGCATCTATTCCCTTGTTTGTAAATTTGAGCTTAAGGAACTGGCAGCATGATTTGGAAGGAATATCATCCATGGCCCATGGATGTTTAAAGAGCCTGTGATTGGCAACATCCAGAAACATAGAGTTCAGTCTATATTCAAGTGTTGAAAAATCCAAGTGTAGACTAGCTGTGTCTCTTTCAAATAACATATGTAATGGAACAGAGTAGAGTTTTGTGCGAACTTAATGTGTACATTATAGTTCAGGATATAGTTCCAAACAACACTCCACAACACGAAATGTCCTTTGGTGACTTTTGTAGTTGCTGTAACGACTTCATGTTTGAAGGTGGATACTGTGCTATTTTTTGACATGTGACATCAATTGGAATTCTTGTAGAGGAACACTTTTCACATTCTTTCGGAATTGGCCTTTTGAGCTCTATCTGGGAAGGTATGGCTACAGTTTTCATCATTCCTTCGAAAATATTTCACAAAGTCCTTCATTGCAGGCAATGACAATGTTCTTGGACACAATGGTTCTACTGATGTTGAATCTATCTGCTAAATCTAGATCTCTTATATTAAGGTACAACTTCATAAAAGTTCTGGGACATTTGTCAGTGGTACTGAACCCTTGTATTGCACATCCACAATAGTAGATGCTTTGGTCCATCCTCTTCATAATAGACACCACCATAATGGATGCGTCTGTGGAAATGTTGTATACAACAGCATCTACAACAAGCATAAATGCCAAATGAATGCCATCGTTGTAATACAAGGGTGGATCAAGAAATGCTTCAAAGGAGGGGGAGTTGAGTGTATCAAGAGGGGTAATGTAAAAATCACAAAATTGCAAGCGAATTCTTACAGATGGCAATCCCATGTTGTTTCATAATTGTATTATCACAGTGGATACGCACAATGGATAAACAAGAATTAAAAAAACACAATTGAAATGGAAGTTGGTTTAAGATATGGATGTGTGCGGGAAAGCTAATTGTTTCTTTAATGCCACCAGGGGCAGAGTGTTTTTCAAACACATCTTGTTTCTCTTATCAAAATGTTTTCAAAATTACAATATAGAAATGAAATTCATGTTTGTCTAAAGCCTTGTATTATGCTGCTTATTGTTAGTGTATGTTTTTTTAAAATTTTGTATGTCAGCAGTTTCACTGAAGATAATTCTACAGCTCTTCTATATTTTGTTTGTTACAATCCAGTAACATTTTCTGTAAGGGTTACAAAAAAAACAAAAACAAAAAAAAAACAACAAAAAAACGATAAGCAATACCTTGATTAAAAGATAATGCAATTGATAAACTCTGGTGAATACATATACTCTGTCAATGTGGGGACTCTTTTGTTCTAGTAACCGGCATTATATAAAAATATGTGTAATTTCTAATGTATAGGAAAAGTGAAGATAATGAACAGTGATCAATCTCATAACTCCTATATGCAATACAAAATAGAGAGTTGGGTAAACACAGACCCTTGGACACACCAGAGGTGGGATCAGGTGCCTAGGAGGAGGGAACATTCCCTGTTTACCGGTCACACCCACCATAAGCCTTATATCTTGATCAGGTAAACGGATTAAGTTTTAATCAAGAAGATTGAAAAATGAAGTTTTTTAATAGATACGAGCCATATATCCCGACCCAGATAAGTGTTTATTCCCGACAGCCCTCCTCCCACGCATACAACCTGAATTCAGATTGTCTTCTATATCGAAAATGAAAAACGGAATAATAGGGTAATGTATTGTTAGTCCCAAATATAATAGAATGTTTTAATTTTATTCCCTGAAATTGTTGTTGAGATATGTTTCACCCAGTCATGGGTCGATCTCACTGTATCTCAGTTCTTAACTGGTAATTTGATTTTTAAAAAAAATATAAGTACTATAATTTGTTTACCTGCATCTGAACATCCAATTCTTCCTCTTTGTGCATCAGTTGGGAATCTATACAGGCTGCAGGTTCGTTTTGACCCTTTCATGTGAGTGCAACCGAAGAAAAGCAAAGCGGCATCTTCAAATGCTTTTCAGAATTAGTAACTCGGAAGTGAAGGTACACGAGACTGTCCAACCCACAGATGAAGGAGTCTGGATGTATTTTGGCATTTGAAAGTCAAATATTGAGGTATGATTGTATCTTAAGCATGATTCCTGTTGCTGGATTATGATGAAAAGGTTACTTAAACGAACAGTGATCAATATCACAATTCCTATCAAGAAAACACAATTAAGATGAGGTTCTATAGAGAACTTAGAGATACACATACATCATTTGAGGCGCCTTCATCTTAAAAAGCGAGTATGATATGAATCAACCCTTCCCAATTAAAGGTGATGACATAATAATATATCAACTTGCAAGACATTGCCTCTGACAGACAAGTGTAACATTGTCCCAATTGTCCTAATTTTTACCATTAGTTATTTTCTCAAGGCCAATTTCACCAAATGTGCGGAAAATATCAATTCATGACAAAGTAAAAAATGCACTATCATAGTTCCGTATCAGTCCATATCTCAAAATATCTTAAGAATTTCAGGATTTCTTTGGTTTTGAGGTAGATTAGACAATGAAGTTGATGATCATTTTATATTACTTTGTAAATATTTAACACAGGTACTGGAGGTGTATGAAAGTTAATAGGACATTAACAAAGATTTAAATGCAAACTCGCTTTTGAAAAAAAAAACACCGTTAATCACATGCTTAACGTTAACACAGAAGATGACACCAATTATACACCCGGGCCTAGATGAGTATTTATTCCTCCTAAATCTTACTGCCTTTATTACTATGAAAAAGTTTCCCGTACATTCTTATTTTAGTTGCCTAAAACAATATTCACCTCACTACATCATGAAATAATGACAACAAACAACAATTAAAGGGACTGATTCACGATTTCCCCCAAAATTTTGTTTTTCACTTTTAATGATCAAAATCTACTGTCTATTGTGTTTGAAATAATTCACATCAAAATTAAGTTTATATATTAACACAGAAGTTCATTTTAGGGAGTTTATTATTTGTTTTGTAAACAAAGATTGCAGTATGCTATTGTTTACAACATTTTCAAAAGAAATGGATATCGATCTAAGTTTATTATACCTTTCACATTTCAAGCATTTTTGGGGTAAATCTGTCATCTAAAAGTTAAAATTTGTGACTATGCAAAATTAAGATGCATTATATTCCAAAACAATATTTCACTTGTTTGTTTGTTAACATAGAAAGACTCGCGTCTTTGTTTACATAACACAGATTTAAGGCTAAAATATTGCTTCTATTCTTGCATTCAGAAGGTCAGAATTTTGGCTGTCAACATTGAATGAGTTATATTTTTAATGTTTAACATCAAAAATGAAAAATATTTTTATCAAAAATCGTGAACCAGTCCCTTTAATCTCACAACTCCAACAAGGAATAAAAAATAAACAGATGGACAAACACGGACCCCTGAACACACCAGAGGTGGGACCAGACGTCCAGGAGGAGTTTTGAATTAAAAAGTTTACATTTTAACAATATAATTCTAATAGTTATCGAAGGACATTTGTCACCTCAAATATGTGCATTGGTCAGTGTTTTTCTTTAAATTGTTTTGATAGGATTTATAAGATCGAAGATTGTTGTTTTCTTTACCCATTCTTTAGCAAAATTTAAGGACACAGAAGAGGAAGATGTTCATTTTTTCCCACTCTCCGTCTCATTACCTCTCTTCCTGACCGATGACCTTTTGAATGCGTCAATACCGGCCAGGTAAACAAGGAAGACACCCGTTACAAATGAGATCTGTTTGGAAAGTGAATAGAAGTCTATGATTTATCTTATATGAAAAAAAATGTTCATTCAACTTTATGCTTGTGCGCATGTATGAAGAAATACCGACGAGGAATAACTTTTTTCTTTGTATTTCTATCGTAAATAAGTTTTAATAAGGCCGAATTATGAATGCTTTCCATCATAATGAATTGAAAATTGAGTACATTTAAAGTTTAGTAGTTTTAGCTAAATCATCAATTTAAGTCAACATATTCAATACTAAATAATATTTACCCTTCATCAGTTAGCATAAATTGAGAATATTGCTAATAGTGGTGTTTGGCTATTTCTTATATCACAAGCATTTCTAATTAGTCATTACGTTTAGATTTCAGACTCCGCCCATCAACAGTTTTAATGTTATTGACTGCTGATCCTGAAATATTCATTTCTATCCCATTTTGTTTCACGCTATGACATACTGAACTTGGGAGGTAAATCAGTCGCAGTGGGACTCAGAGTCACTCCATTTTAATATGATCCCGGGTCACCCTGTTTTCTACACAGTTATTTACGCTATAACAATAATCCCACGTAAAAATGAAAGTACAGCGCAGACAATGTATAACGCACACTACCAAATGACAATGAATATTCAGCAAGTCAGTATTGATCATTTACATGTCATCATTTCTAAACAAAAATAGCCTAATTTTAAAAATGATAGTTCATTGTTATTTGCATCCTAAAGATTATCCCAAACACAACAATGTGATATAAACCTAGCTTATAATAAGCACAATGCCGTGGAAGTCAACGTGGAATATCATACTTTCATTTATTTATCTACAGATAATTTTACATGTAAGATAATTTTGTACCTGGTGGGTGGGGGGTGATCTCTGATCACCTGCTTTCAGACATACGAATTATGTTACTATGGATTATATCTTATGATATGAAGGTCAAAAGTTTATAAAAGAATACAATAAGCTGTTTTGATCATTTGTTCGTCCGACTGTAATCTTAATTAATCTACTGGGAACATTTTCGTCAAACATTAAGCAAGGGTTGTCCAAATTTACGTTCAGATGGTTCAAGGTTATTTTGTCCAAATTATGTTATGTTCTGGTTTTATTTAGAATTGTTGTAAATAGAAAATATCACAGATATAAGGAGTGTTTGTAAGATGTGTATAAGAGATGACGGGAAACATGAATTTCAGACATACACTGTAGCAGGGGATACGTAATGTGGTCACTCTACCTGTTACTTGGCTATGTATTTGAATAGAAGTAGAAATATAATTGAAAGTGACCTCAGGTCGGTTACCTCAGGGCACCTTTAAATTATGTGAAACTTTACAATATATACCATAAGATATACCAAACGTAACAGTTGTATAACTTCTGCATCTACGGGTGACTAAATAATTCATTTAAAGGAGTATTACATCGATATATGACCAAAGCCGTACGTGATCACAACGTCAGTGGGTGACAAAAGTTGACCCTTATATGCTATTTATATTGCGTGACAATAGGTAACTCGTGTATGACCATAACATCAACGGATGACCAGATGTAACCCTTTTATAACTATTACTACTGTGGGTGATCAACAGTTACACTTATATGATTATCATATCTATGATGAGCAGAGGTAACCCTTAAATGACTAAAACTTCAATAGGTGACAAGAGTAAACCTGTATGTGACATTTACATCGATGGGTGACCAGCGGAAACCCTAATATGACATTTACATTAATTGGTGACCAGGGGTAACCCTTTTATAACGGTTGCTACTATAGGTGACGAAAGGTAACCCTCTTATAACCACTTCTTCTCTGGGTGATCAACGGTTACTCTTATATGATTATCATATATATGGCGACCAGAACTAACCTCTTTATGACCATCAATGAGTGATCAGAGGTAACGCTTATTTGACCATTACATCAATAGACGAGCAGAAGTAACCCTTATATGACCATTACATCGATGAGTGACTAGTGGTAAACATTAGATGATCATTTCGTTATAATGGTGACCACAGGTAACCTTTGTAGAACCATTGATCAAGAAGTTGGGAAAAATTCCCCTACATCGATATGGTCCCAATAAAGCATACTCCTTTAGGTTAAACTTTATTCATCTGTAAGCATTGACACAAAAAACACTCCATCAGAATAAGGAATATAGATTGATTATAATAATACTAATTGATAAACATAAGAAAAACACACAAAAGTGGAAAATGCTAATAAAAGGATTCATAAAAGAATGTAAATTGGAGCACGTCTACCAGCCGAAAGATTTGTGCTTCGACAATGACAAAGTCATGCGGAAAGTAGACACATTCACCCTTTTCTAACACATAATAATTTCACTTATATCTATCATAACACGCATTCATTTCGAAATATAAGGACTGCTTGCGGGTTACCCCAAGTCCTTTTGAGGGTACAAATTATCCTTCTGCAAAGCAGTCATGAGGGCATTAGCATAAAAATAGGTCCTCAGTACCCTTTACTTGTTGTAAGAGTCGACTAAATGGGGCACTCCTTTGGATGAAACCGCAAACCGGGACCCCGTGTCACAGCATTCGTGGCACGATAAAGATCCCTCCCTGCTCAAAGGTTGTAAGCGTCAAAATTAGACCTAAGGTGACGTCTACATCTGGGTAAACATTCTCGAACGGAACGTTAAATTATATACAACCAACCAAAGCATTCATCAGTGATTCTTGAAAATTAGCACACATCAATTCACTGACTGCTCAGTAATTGCATTTAACACCATACACATAAAGGTTGTAAAGTTTTTGAGATCTTATTTAGATTTATGCATTAAATCGTTTGTATCAACTACTTTTGTTGAAACGTACTTTCGCCACAACTATTCTTTTTCTAATTCAGATGGGGCGAAATAAAAGAAATATATATAATTGAATGCATCACTTACCTTTAAAGAACGCATGTTGATGTTGTGCAACAACAAAGAATAACAATATATCGGAAGTGCGTTTATTTGTAACATCATGGACTGTCAATCACAAACGCACACTGATAGTAAACTCCACCCACAATATATTCTAGTGACGGAATCTTTTGATTTGAAAACGTGTGTTTGTATGTTTGATGAATAGATAAACTAATGAATATTATTCTATATTCATTTAGTTAAGAAAATAATAATAGAAATGATAAAGACTAAGTTAAACATGATATCATGGTCTTTATAGAATTACAGTGAAATGAATAATTATAAACATTCCGTTATAAATATAATTTTTTGTTTTGGTTTTCTTATAATCAGGGTAGACATGAAAATAACCAGTCTATCGTATACAATATCAACAATTATATTTATGTGACGTTACATGATACATTATCAAAACATGTTATTAACCCATTTTTATTGAGATGCTTGAAGATAAGAGATCAGTGAAAGAAAATTTTAGATCGTAATGAATCATTTCAATATTATACAATAAAACACACTTATAGAGGAATCCTTGAGACGAAGAATTTTCATTCGTTATGGAAATAATTCGCTATAATGATCCATTGTAACAGTATAGCTTATCATTGCGTCAAATCTGTTTGATGTGTTTCATACCAGTTTAGAGGTCGTTCTTGGCACACTGAATTTGACTACGGATAACTCCGTTTACCTGATCAAGATATAGGGCTTACGGCGGGTGTGACCGGCCGACAGATGATGCTTACTTCTCCTAGGCACCTGATCCCACTTCTGGTATGTCCAGGGATCCGTGTTTGTCCATCCCTTTATTTTGTATTCATTATAAGAGTTATCAGATTGATTTATCAGATTCATCGATGTTAGTCAATTTCACCTTTCATTCAATAAGTTCATGTTTTAAAACTACAGAGGAAGGAAACCGTGTTTGCTGTAACCTTGTTTTATTGCATATCAAACTCATTTAGCCGAACCCTTAAAACAAGACGCGATGTTTAACTTACCAGAAACACAACATGTAGTGGGATTTGAGATTCATAGATATTTCAAGAAACATACATGTATAACCAAAATATACAGTGCAAGCGGGTTAATTTTATTATCATGATTTGGTTGATAGCGTTTTATAAGATTGATCACTCTTCGTTATCTTCACTTTATCATGGCATTTACTGCACAATTTGAAATTCCAAATGCATAGAAGGAGACATGGCATGTGAGGGGCTCGCTTTTAGTAAAACTTATCATACTGTTTATGACTACGATTCACCGTAGCGTCTTTGTAGAACGTTCCTTTCGTACCCTGGATGTCATAAGCTGAAGCTCTCGGCATTTAAAAAGGATATTAATGTTTCTTTTGAATGTGACCTTAACAACGGAGGTTCCGTGCTGGCGGCAGACGTTGACAAGTTAAATAATACCTTCTACAATCCAAAGCGCTAAACACAAATGTATTTATCATTGGTACCTTAGCATTGTTTGTACACGTGGGAGGTTTTGTTGTGGAACGGGTGAATGACTGCATAATGATTGGTTATTTAAATAGTAGCTTGTACGCATGAGTGAATTAGTTATTTAAGGATCAGTATTTGCGTGAATATTCCATTCGAAGGCTCAGATTCGCAGGATATTTCACGTTTTATAAATTCCCACCCACCCTTCCCAAATAAAGGTTTTTTTTTTGGAATTATGAATATGACATTGGTTGATTATATAATAAATGTGATTTTTTTAATAGTTTGTGTTTCGGAGAATTGGACATGTTGTACAGGGAGGTGGCATATTGTTGAAGTGCATGTAGCAATGGAGTATTGAGAATGTGTTTGATACATTGGTTATGTGACGGTTTCAATGTGTTAATAAATCTGAGCGCTTCGCCTCCTATCCTATACAATGCTTTGTTTTATATGGTAAATGATTTATGTTCGTTTGAGTGAAACGAATTTAGAACATAAGTATAAAATTGTGGTACTTAATCTACGGCTGAGGACATTCTATTAAGAGTGAAAAAATTCTTGATGATACACAAAACAGATCCAAAAGAAAATAGCAATACTGAAAAAACCCAACATAACCGTTTACGTAATCAAAATATTTGATTCACGACGGGTGTTACCGGTAAACACGCACGTGCGCACCCATCCACCCACCCACCCACACTTTTGGTGTTTGTTATTTACACCTTCTAATTTTTCAGGACCTGTGCTTTCAATAATTTCATCTTTGTATAGGTAATAATTGATGAGATTTATCATTGTGCTATTTACGTTTTTCAACCATAGCACTGTTCATTAATGCTTATTAAACATTGTTGAAATATTTCTGTTGTCCCTCATCTTTCTTTTTCTACCCGAATGGTTAAACAAATTGTTTTATACACTCTTCGAGAAAGGTGTCGGATAGGACAAGTGGTTCATAAAATATTACATTGCCTATTTTAATTGAATATGTGGACCTTCATTGTCCACGAATACAATGTGCGATTACAGGCTGATAATTTCCCCTCGTTTGCTATGAAAGTGAAATATCAGAAGATGAAGAAACTGAAGTGAAATAAATTACCAATCATTGATCTGGACCTAACAAATAAATTACCAATCATTGATCTGAACCAAACAAATAAATTACCAGTCATTGATAACGACCAAACAAATGAATTACCAGTCATTGTTAACGACCAATCAAATAAATCACCAATCATTGATTATAACCAAACAAATAAATTATCAATCATTGATCAGGAGAAAAAAATACCCAGTATTGATACATGTAAGTGCCAAACAAAATTAGAGTATTTAAGTTTCAAACGAGTTAATTGTAGAGGAAATGCCGTTTTACTCGAAGTTTTTGGTTTGTTTTCTTTAATAATTCACTCTATAATGAACATGTTACATGTAAGTCTTAATCAATTGATTTGTTATATTTGCTGCATTTAAACAGACATTGTGCTAGATCTAGACGAATTTGACTCCAGTTTTTTGGCACTCTGTTTTTCCCTAAAATAACTCTTACAACTTTATTGTTATTTCGGATTTCAAAAATTGCGGTTGAGCACCACTGAAGAGACATTATTTGTCGAAATGCGCATCTGGTGCATTAAAATGGGTCCAATATAAGTTTTACATTATGATCACTGAGTCGAGGCCTCTGCTGGTGGACTGTTAGTTCCCGAGGGTCTCTACAGCCCAGTAGCTAAGTACTTCATTACTAACTTGAAAATACGGATGTATATTTAATTGCTGTTATAAAATTTAGAAATTGATTTCAAAATTAAGGATTATCTCCCTCATGCATTGCTCTTATCCTTAAACGAATTTGACTCCAGTTTCTTTTTTGCACTCTGTTTTTCCCTAAAATACCTCTTACAAGCTCTTTCAAAAATTGCGGTTGAGCATCACTGAAGAGACATTATTTGTCGAAATGCGCATCTGGTGCATCAAAATTGGTACCGTATAAGTTTTACATCTTGTTTTATCAATTTTTAATAACGTTAAAATATGGTGTCGATATAAGATTCAAATCATTTATCTAAGTGATTACAGCGAAAGTGAGTATATCAACAGACTGCTATCTACAGAAAATCTAAAGATTTATCTACATTTTTATATTTTATAGCAGCATATAGTGTTTGGAAGATAGGTAATCATAAAAATCATAAATTCGGACGGTTTGGTGAGTGAAATCTATTTGCTTAATTGCATTTTAATCAACGTGCATTCATTTTTACGGGAATATTTGTTCAGCAACCACATGTGTTGTATTTGATTTAACGCTTAAAATCAGAAACGTATGTTAGGGAGAATTGCCACTAGTTAAAAATCAACGGATAACAAAGATTCATTTTAATTATGCATCATTAACTATCGACGTATTAGTTGAAAAGATGAATGCTCGGATATTTAGTTTTGAATAATTCGTTTGTTATTTTTTATTTCACATAGATTTAAAGATAAGTTTTAATCATTTTGAATAATGCTGCATGACTGTCCTCATGTAGTATCAATTATTATTATTTTATGAAACTAGATAATTAATCTAGTCATATAACGTTCCTCTGAGTTGGATGCTTGTCGCAACAGACAGCGACACTGAATCTGTACAGTAAGACAAACATTTGTAATTACAAGTTTAGTACAATCAGCGCAAATTGCATTTTTAAGTCAAAGTACTGATAGTACTGATAAACAGTGGCGTGGTTGGGAAAAGCTTAGCTAAGGTGACCAAAAGAAGAAACATGTACACATAGTTCAAAAATGCACTTCCCAAAATTGAATTATCATCATGCCTTGTAAATAAGCAATTTGTTTTCTCATGAGAGAATGAAAGGAATATGAAACTCATATCCATGCAATGTTTTCCTCTTTAATCTTATATAAATATATTTCAAAACTTTGTCAAAAGATTGTAGTTGGTTGTTTATTTTTTAACGTCCCGCTCGAGAATTTTTTACCCATATGGAGACGTCGTCATTGCCGGTGGAAGGCTGCGAATTTTTGGCCTATGTTAGGTGCTTACGGCCTTTGAACAGTGAGTGTTCTTTGTTCTTTATCTTGCCGCACCTGCTGTGACACGGGGCCTCGGTTTTGGCGGTTTCATCCGAAGGACAGACCCATTTAGTTGCCTTTTACGACAAGCAAGGGGTATAATGGACCTACTCTAACCAGGAAAAAAGAAGAATGATATATTATTCGACGATATCAATGGATCAAATGTTGCTTGACGTACTTTATGCAATTTAACTACCGTTCTTTACACATTAAGTTTTGACTGATGATTACTCCGTTTACCTGATCAAGATATGGGACACACGGCAGGAGTGACCGGTCGACAAGGGATACTTGCTCATCTTGGGCACCTGGTCCCACACCTGGTATATCCGGGGGTCTATGTTTGTCCAACTCTTAATTTGTATGTATAATATGAATTATGAGATTGATCACTGTTGGTTATCTTCACTTTTTCATTAAAGTCTGTGACCTACTCCTTTTTACATAGCCATATAATTCAAGCATGCTGTGTCATTAAAAAATAATAAATATTAAACTGAAAAGCGACATAGATGTTACAGGTCACGATAATGAACTTGTTTATTGCATGATATGATTGTCTGATATGTAGGATTTTTATGTGTATAGATTGCACAAACAACATCACATTTATCTATTGTTTTTCAAAAGATATTTGAAATGAGCTATTCATTATGTGCTTAAAATATTCTAACATGGATTTTTAATATTCAAATTGTTCTCTGTCATGTTATTTCAAAATGAATTATAATAGATTGATGAAAGTCTCAAAAGATATCTCAAATATGCGTCATATGTTTGAAATAGTTCTCAATTTCTTATGAATCTCATCTAAGGAAATTATCGTATATTCTAATTGCTGAAGTATCATAGTTCTCAATCATAAAATCTTACAAATCATTAATGAAATGCTCAAGTTTTCTTAAGATATCTAGACTCAGTCAGAGTGTGTTCGTCGTGTTTGTTCTTGTATACATGTATTTTCTTTTTCAAATTATCTCAAATATAAATGTAATGTCAACTTCTCAATCATCTAAAATTTCAGTCATGCAATCTCAATAAAGATTTATCAAACTCTCAAAAGTTCTCATATATCCAAATAATTTCTTTCTATTCTAATCTTTAAAATATTTCTCATGTTCATATGTAAATAATACTCATATGTTCAAATATTTCTCAAATTGTTCAAATTTGTTCAATAATTTGCATTGCTAATGTCTCTTGTTTGAGAGAAACCTCAAAACTGCTAAAAATAATCATAAATGTAAAGGTAATGGAATGTTGAAGTTCTCAAGATATTTCAACCCAAAGTATATTGTATTTTATTGTGTATGTTTCTGACGACATGTATTTTTATCTTATTTTCTCTTATTTCTAAATTAATTGTTATTCTTACATGTATCTTTAAATAGTATTCAGTTATGTAATCTTCAGATTGTATAATCAAGTTCTTAAACATATGTTCAAACTACTTTCATATATTCCGATATTCAATAATAAGTCTTGAAATTCTCAATCACTAATTCTTAAAATAATAAAATGTTAGAGATAAGAAAAAACATATCTAGAGATGTATTGATCAAGGTGGATGAAAAAAATCAAAACCAATCCACAAAATTAGAGTAAAAGCAATCAATCACAAGAAAAATAGTCACAGGATGAACTTTTTAACATCAAAATAATGTATTTATTAGGAAACAAGTTAGGAGCCGCTTCACAATAGGCGAAAAAACAATACGAAGAAAAACAAGGCATTTAATGAACAAGAATTAGAGTATAAACGATCTTAAAGACATTTGTTTGGTAAAAGTACAACACACGAAACACTTTACACTTCAAAATACGTATATGTAAATGTCAAATCTATAAAAATCCACGTGTACGCCAGCTATTATTTAAATTAGTGGAATTCCCCTCATGTTGAAATCAAATGAAGTGAAGTTTTGGGAATTTTTATGAATAGATTTAAAACAAAGAAACTTCATATGTGACAACCATCTGTAATTTGATACTAGCACAAAGCAATTATCTTACATCGTTGACTGGTTGATTCCCTTTTGATTTGAATTGTCCACGCACCTAACATTTTTTGCTGAAGGAAACTCGTCGCTTTGCGTAATGTGTACAATATCGGATTCAAAGATGCCGAAATTCAGGAGGTGAAGAAATAATTATTATAAAATATGCCACTTAGACTTGAGCTATCATTGAAAATCTCTCAATTAAATAAACAAACCAATAAACAAATCATAACTATCGTACTAAGACCAACTACTCATAGTACAAATAATTTGAAATTAAACTAGATTAAGCTGGAACATGAAATTACCTCATTCAAAAAATTTCAAATTGTTTATGGAAAATAGATCTTCATAGTGTAATTAATCAATATCTTTATAGTATTTTGAAAGAAATATACTGTACATTATATTCAGAGAATGCAATTTTATACTCCGTGTAACACAGAGGCTTTGAAACCGTAACTTCAAAGGCATCGGCTAATATGTAGAGCTTTGCTTGGACTTTCGGTCCCCGGCATCCCATGTTTATAGGGAGATACCTGTGGCATCATACTTTATCTAAATATGAATAAGTACTCAAATGTAGGAAATGTAGATATAGATATTGTTTTCATCAACTCTAGAAACTTTTCTTGATTACATTATTTCTTCATATTTCACCCTTACAGTTTTTCAATAATCAAATCCTCTATGTACATTTCTAATACTTTTATTCCAAGTATTCTTGTTTACTTACTCCTTTTTACTAACGAAACCATGTTAAATATCGCATTTAATATCTTATCTAACCAGCTAAAATGTATTATCAATCTGGATGTCTAAAAAAGTAGTTCAACTTAAATCTTGAATGTTTTCAAATGCCGAATTGATGTTCAAAGCAGCCTGCAAGATTTTAAATTAGATTTATATTTTAAAAATGCAAGGTGAAGATAACGAACACTGATCAATCTCATAACTCCTACAAGCAATACAAAATAGATAGTTGGGCAAACACGGACCCCTGGATACACCAGAGGGGGGATCAGGTGCCTAGGAGGAGTAAGCATCCCCTGTTGACCGGTCACACCCACCATGAGTCCTATATCCTGATCAGGTAAACATAGTTATCCGCAGTCAAAATCAGTGTGTCAAGAACGGCTTAACAAAACGGCTTAATAAAAAGCAGGTCGTCACCTGATCAGCACCTAATCCCACCTCTGATATGCCCAAGGATAAATATTTACCCTGCTCTTAATTTTGTATTCCTTATAGGAGTTGTGAGATTGATAATTTTCGTTATCTTCACAGCAGGTGCGGCAAGAATTCCAGCAGACTTATTGAAAACATGTTATCCTAATACTAAATACATACATTCATTGTTGATGAGAAACTCAGAAATAATTTTGGTATCAACTACAGAGTACACGTGCGTTGAAGGAATTGGCTGTTGTTTGGATGACAGATAGCAAAATATGAATATTTTCTAGTTCTATTTTTATTGAAGAAGCAGATACCAATTATGTCAAAGAACTTTGTCTTTAATTTATTGTGTAGAGTGGCTAATGTACATGTATATTCCTGTTATATTAAAAGATAAATAAAAAGAAAAGGTGAAAATAAGAAACAGGGATCATTCTCATAATTCTTCTAAATAATACAAAATTAAATGTGGGGCAAATACGGACCAATGGATAAAGATAGGTAGGAAAAGGTGTCTTGGAAGAGTACGCACCCTTGTCGAACACTCACACCCACCGCGAGCCATATGTTTAATTCAAGTTAATCAAGTAATTCTTAGTCAAGATCAGTGTATAAAGAGCAGACTAACAACTGGCATGAAAACAGACAGCCTTGTACCTAATGACAGGTTGTAATGGTGAATTATATCGTTATTGTAAATACAAGATGTCTTTTAGCCAAATGCTAACGATTTCCATACAAATTGTTAGATGGTTCTTGCATTCTTGTATACTCATTGTTTGGTCTGGTTACATGATACCGGAAGCAGACAAAGCCTGACCTGATCTTAGTGACTGTACCACAGTACTACGCACCCCAGGGTCGAACTGTTGGTGACTAAACTGGAATCCCCACCAATACTCTTAATCAAACGGTATTAGTGTTGAGGGTGGCTATACACCCTGATAGAATAAAACATCAGCTGTCATAGGGTGCCTGTTCTCCATATCACAATACCCAGGCTTACATCCGTCCACACCATCACCTACACACTCACACCTGGAACTGGAGATGTCACTCCAGTTTTGCAAATTATCTGGTGTAGACACACGACGGTAAGAAACAGTTACCGGTGATAAGCCATCGCTCAAATTGGTGTAGAACGAGGCACCAGGGGTTGCATGAATATTAGGAGAACATCCGGCAAGCATAGCGTAAACCACCACACCAGGCAACAACAAAAGAAAACTCTCATGAAAGAGACCAGCTCTAAAGTTGGGATATGAGAATGCTCGGGTAATGATGCCCGGACCATCTCGAAAGATGTCCACATTGCCACTCTGCAGGAAACACGACTTGCCGACGCAAGCACATTGAAGGAGAAGGACCTCACATTCCTCTTGCTAGGGATGAGCTCTGATGAGCGTAGAGAACATAGTGGGCTTTATAGTAAAGAACAACTTCCTGAACATGTTTGAACCAATTAGCAATTCATGACTCCGCCTTAACATCACCGAAGGTCCCATCACCCTTGTCAGTGTATTGTATGACAATAGTGAAGTTGGCATAAAATTGCCTTAAATGCCAAAAGCAATGAAAAATGTCATAAATTTAGGAGGTTTTCCTTTAAGAAAACATACAGCCCATGCGTATTCAAATATATTTTCATCTTCTCTTAATACACAATATAACTTAATTTCATTTTCCTCGACGGACGGGCACACCCTTTGCTAAGTAATAATCTGGATGAAATTTACAGTTATCAAGCTCTTTTTGAAAAAGAGGCGGGACAAATCTTATTCATGACGTAATAATGGTTTAAAATAAGAAATAACTGATTTAAGTTGAGATAGATACAGAGATAGATTGCTAGGATAAAATCTGGAAATTCATTTCAAAATTAAGGATTATCTCCCTCATGAATCGCTGTTATCCATGGCGTATTTGGCTCCGGTTTCTGACACTGTAGTTTTCCTTTTAACTCTTACAATTTTATTGTTATTTCGAATTTTCAAAATTGGGCTTGAGCATCACTGAAAAGACATTATTCGGATCTGGTGCATCAAAATTGGTACTGTATAAGTTTTACACAGTATATTTGATTGAAGACACATGTAAATCATAGACATTTTTTGGGCCTTTTTATGGACACAATTGTACTTTTTTCTTTCTTGATGAAAAGTGCATACAATTAGCAATAATGGGATGATTTTTAGTGATGTCTATCAATTTTGTTCGGGATCGGTACATTTTTCTCTCGTTATATTATGAAAGGTGAATATAACAGTGATCAATCTCATAAATCCCATAAGCAATACAAAATATATAGTAGGGCAAACACAGCCCCTGGACTCGACAAAGGTAAGATCTGGAGCCTGAGAGGAGTATGCATCCCCTGTCGACCGGTTACACCCGCCATGAGCCCTATATTAAATATATATGAAATTTGGTCACTTCGTTTCAATTTTTCAAAAACATGTTTCTTCGATATATCTCTTTTCTAATTGACATGTTTTTTGAAGATTTTATCCGTAGATTTATGAAATATTAACAACTAACGTTTTCAATTTTGATAATCATTGTTGTCTAAATAAAACAAATTAGAAAGTTTATATCTCAGTCTTTTAAGTACGTGTTGTTAGATATTCATATCACGCACCAAATCAAAGCGAAATTTTATATATTTGGAAACAAAACATTCTGTTTTATCATTCCGGGAAAAATCTTTCAAAAATCCAATAAAATAATTGATAACTTCTATCACTCTTTCGATGGTGCAATCATACATCATAAGATGTGTTTTAACGAGCCATTGAATAAAAACAAATTGGTGTAATGAGCAACCTTAAATCCTGTTATTGAAATGAACAGAACAAGTTTTTGTTATTCAGGTAAAGGAAGCATAACTCTCGCAATCAATTAAATTACACGGTTTTGACATTATCCCTCGAATACCTATTATGACACTTTCCCCACTATAATTCCGGTTTATGCATAGTGCACAAGCGTTAATTACTAGTTCTTTTTGAGTTCCATGTTGACGAAAATCCAAAATTGCCAATACGTGTTGACGTTTGATTCAATGAAATAACATAAATGAGTTAATATTTAATACTGCTATCTGATAGACATCTTACCTACGATTTTCAAATTCTTCTACAACTGTTGTTCAACTGCGAAAAAATTTGACACTCTTGCTTACACTCATGCATTTCTTATTTTATTTTTCAATCATAAAATGAGCATTTCTTCAATCATACAATCTCTGACGAAAGGTACCCATGTTATCTTGATTTATTGTATGCTAAACACAATGGTTACTATACTCTTAACACGACCATTCCGCACGATAAATTAAAGACTAGTCGTTTTGACATCATAGAAAGTTGCTTCTTCAACAAAAACGGAAAACGGAAATATTCCTATGAAGTGATCAGTCATCCAAAAATATGACTTTGTGAAACACCACTCTCATTCCACGCACAAGTACTCTGAAGTCGAAATAAAAAGTATGCTGGATTTCCTCATTGATAATATCTTCGTGGTCTTTGGTGATCATGTCGTCCAACAGTTTGTTCGAATCCCCATGGTCAGGAATTGTACTCCTTTGGTAGCTAATCTGTTTTTATATTCATATGAAGCAGAAGTTATTCAAAAACTTATACGCGAGAAAAACATCTTGCTGTGGCTTCAATTCGACATTTAGATATATCGACGATGTATTATCTATTAACAATGATAATTTTCATTCATATGTCGATTCAATATATCCCAGTGAACTCGAAATAAAAGACACCATAGAGTCCTCCACTTTTGCCTCATACTTTGATATTGTATTGAAAGTAGATATTAACGGCAAACAAACAACTCAATTTTATGACAAACGGGATGATTTCAACTTCTCCATCATCAACTTCCCATATTTATGTAGTAATATATCATTATTACCTACATATGATGTTTACATCTCTCAACTGATACGATACACAATAGCTTGTTCTGCATATGGTCAGTTTTCAAATCGAGGCAGGCTACTGACAAACAATTTCATGGTGCAGGGGTTCCAACAGTCTCGTTTAAAATAAGAATTTCGCAAATTATATGGTCGTTATAATGATCTAGGTAGCCAATACAACCTGTCACTGGGTCAAATGCTGTCTGACGTGTTTCATGTCGATTGTTAAGCTGTTCGTGGCACACTGATTTCAACTACGGATAACTCCGTTTACCTGATCAAGATATAGAGCTCACGGCGGGTGTGGCAGGTCGACAGGGTATGCTTACTCCTCCTAGGAGCCTGATCCCACCTCTGGTATATCCAGGAGTCGGTGTTTGCCCAACCCTTTATTTTGTATTGCTTATAGGAGTTATGAGGTTGATTGCTGTTCGTTATCGTCACCTTTCATACTACCATAAGGTCATTTGAACTGCATCAAAGGTAAGATGTACAGTCAGGAATTACTAGAATGACCACCTTGTAAGGTAATGGTCAGTATATTATGCTGCACAATTAATTTATCTCGAAGACCATCTTTTTTGTTTTACAGATGAGAAATATTCTTGGCATAAACAGCAGATTAAGGTTTGTAGAATACATCTTCTTTTATGAATAACGTGCATTGTTTTTATTCTGATTGTGCGTTTAGAAATCTGATAACTTTCTTCACCCTACAATGTACGTAGATGAATTTGATTTGTTTACTGATTTTGTTTGTGATACATACATAAATAAATTGCTTACCTGTTGATAGGTGACTGAACCCCAATAACTCATAACTCATTTAGGAAGCATATCTTGAAAGTCCTTAACAATAAGAAAATATGTTATACCATACAAAATTAACAATTTTAATTTAACAACATATGTACGTAGCCATATCACATGTTTGTTTTTTCTTTTTATAGAGGAATGCGCTACATTGGATAACGACAGTTGGCCCGTTGGTGGTGGGGATATTTAGTGTTAGTGTTTTCTTGTCTGTCTTTGCTGTACGTTTAATTAAGACAAGTTATCCTGAGGAGAGTGGACAGTATCATGGACAGTATCATGGATTTACTTCCCGCTAATTCTGGCTGGAGGCATTGTGTTACATTCTCCTGGAGTGGTGGCTGTCTTAGTCAATATGTATACATAGCCTAAAACAAAAAGCAAAGAAATAGATTGTTTATATATACAGTTCACGTATTTTCATTATGCACTTGCTATAAATCATAATATAGTACATGATGTTTTGTTCTTGTCTTTGAGACTTCAAATGATATGCTTAAGGATTGCACTGTATATTTACTGCGTACAACTCCCTACAACTAAAACAAAGGCTAAACAAAAATGTCTTGGGTTTTTATTTACACTTCTGAAAATAAGTGACATAATTGTAATGGCTTACAGATTTATAAACAATTCTCGTGAGAAATTGCTGCTTGGGATAATTCATACTGCGTAAATGAAAACAATTTTTTACTAAGAAAGGAAGAAATCTACGTAATTTTGTAATGATTATGATGAGGCGAGTGGCCAGTAAAACAGACATACTCCCCGCTAATTCTGCCCGTATCTTGCGTGAGTATTTTCCGAACAGTTTCGCCCTCTCTAGCCAAATATAGTTGAGATGGAGGAGCATTCCCTATCACATGATAATGAGACATGCAAGGTGAAGATAACGAACAGTGATCAATCTCATAATTCCTACAAGCAATACAAAATAGATAGTTGGGCAAACACGGACCCCTGGACACACCAGAGGTGGGATCAGGTGCCTAGGAGGAGTAAGCATCCCCTGTTGACCGGTCACACCCGCCGTGAGCCCCATATCCTGATCAGGTAAACGGAGTTATCCGCAGTCAAAATCAGTGTGCCAAGAACGGCTTAACAATCGGTATGAAACACGTCAGACAGCATTTGACCCAATGCGAGGTTGTATTGACGAACTAGATCGTTATAACGACCATAGAATTTGCGAAATGCTGACTTCAATCGAGACTGTTGAAATCCCTGTACCATCAACTTGTTTGTCAGTAGCTTACCTCGATTTAAAAACTGACTATACGCAGAACAAGCTCTTGCATATCGAATCAGTTGAGATATATAAACACCATATGCAGGTGATAATGGAATATTGCTACATAAATGTGGGAAGTAGACGATGGAGAAGCTGAAATCATCCCGTTTGTCATACAGTTGAGTTGTTAGTTTGCCGTTAATGTCTACTTTCAATAAAATATCTAAGTATGAAGCAGAAGTGGACGACTCTGTGGTGTCCTTTATTTCGAGCTCACAGGGATATATCAAATTGACATATGAATGAAAGCTATCATTGTTAATAGACAAAACGTCATCGATATATCTAAAAGTCGAATTGAAGGTCACAGCGAGAGATTTTGTCTTCTCACGTAGAAGTTTTTGAATAAATTCTGCTTCCTATAAATATAAAAACAGGTCAGCTAACAAAGGAGCACAATTTGTGCCCATGGGAATTCCAACAGACTGTTGGAAGACCTGATCACCAAAGACCACGAAGATATTGTCAATGAGGAACTCTAGCATATTTTGTTATTTCAACTTCAGAGTATTTGTGCGTGGAATCAGAGTGATGTTTAACAAAGTAAGTTTTTGAATGACTGATCACTAGATATGTGGAACATTCTTCACGATTGATGACTGCTTATGTCAGGCTGTCTACATAATCTAAAAAAAACAACATATAATTAGATTGTACAGATTGTACTTATTTCTAGAATACATTTTGTCAATTTTCTTTGTTCTTATCATTTTAATCGTGTGGCACGGTATTGTTTATTTACTGTGGAACCCAACTCACCCGCAATGGAATAACAAACCAAAACATACACATTTTTGTTTACTTAATAAATATACAGTTTACTTGCATATGACTTTCTTACAAAACGTACTTGGCACCTTCACTTTTTTGACGGTATAATCTCCCCTCTTGCTTTGGGAATGCTATATTTTATTGGGAAATGCCACTGTTTCGTGACTTTTCTCATTGAATTGAAGTCCAGCCAATAGTAGGCAATACCAAACTGAAAACAAGTTACAATTCTAATGGCTAATACATTGACAAAATCTTAAAATACAGTAAGAACAGTGCTCCTTGGGGTAATTTATACCCAGTAAATGAAACCATCTGAAAGATAAATCTGTAATATTGTAATGAAAAAGAAACTAACCGGCTTTACATTAGATTCTTCGACCATGTCCGAGAGAAGTATCAGTGTTACGGTTTTTACAATGCTGATCACGAATACTGCGACTTAAAGCTGTTCACGATGGCTAAATCTTATTAACTATAACATATAAATACACCAACACTGCAAGTAAATAATATAAACAAGGCGAAGTTCAACTACTGATCTACACTCTCTTCCACTATGGCTCGGTACCCCTGGCGTCACAATGATTTGGCGATTAAACCCGACCATTTCAAAAATACGTTCAGATGTGATTTGGAGATTTTCGCTAATATATCCCTCAATTCAATATATATCTTCGTCAAATTTTCAATTAAGTTTTAATTTAACTAGATGTTTATTCTACCAAAAAATTGGATTGTATTGCATAGACCTTTAATGAATCAAAAATCGTTGACTGACTTAGAAAATAAAGATGCAGATTTGTTCCAACTTTTGAACTTCTACTCAATTTTAGCTAAGCAATCAAGAGTCGAATGTCTACATAGGCATAATTCGGAGTTTCAGTCCATCTGAGCTTTTCTGATCACCTTTTGTCTGTTGTCTGCCTGTCCGCCCGTAAACTTTTCACATTTTCAACTTCTCTGGAACTACTGGACCAATCTCAAACTTGGTACAGATCATCATTGAATTAAGAGAATATGATGGGGCACAGCAAGGGACCAAATTTCTAGATGCGAACATATAGAGGGATCTTTTAAATCTTTTAAAAATTTCTTCTCAAGAACCACTGTGCCAGATAAGTTGAAATGTATACGAAAGCTTTATGACATAGTGCAGTTTCATTTTTATTGAAATAATGGCTCCCAGGGGTGGGTAGGGCCACAATAGGGGATCAATTTGTACATGCTGATGTATATAGGGCAATTCTTTGACAATCTACTCGAGAACCACTGTTCAGAAAAATTGAAATTTACATGACAGATTCCTGATGTATATTAGATTCCAGTTTGCTTAAACCGCGGGACCACAATAGGGTATAACATTTTAACATGCTGATATATAGGGGGACATTTGAAACATTTTCCTCTTAAGAATCACTGAGCCAGATGAATGAAAATTTACATTAAGGCTTCTTGACATACACAGTAGATTCACATTTGTTCAGTTCATGGTCCAAGGGGGGCAGTGTGGGGCCACAATAGGGGATCAAAGTTTCACACCATTGCAACACATGAAAGTTTTGGCATAAAGAATGTATATTCAAACTATGAATGCCCTGGAACCTTGAGCTTCATGATTTACCACATACATAGTACGCCTTTTTTACGCAAGTATTCTTTAACAACAGGTCTTAATGGACAGTTATTCAAGATTTGATACCAAAACTTTTATTTCCAAAATGTAATATTCTCCATTGTCTGATCTAAAACTTCAACAAACTAGCTCTCCAGAAATGAAAGGTAAGCTACTGACAAACAAGTTGATGGTACAGGGATTTCAACAGTCTCGATTGAAGTCAGCACTTCGCAAATTCTATGGTCGTTATGACGATCTAGTTCGTCAATACAACCTCGCATTGGGTCAAAAGCTGTCTGACGTGTTTCATACCGTTTGTTAAGCCGTTCTTAGCACACTGATTTTGACTGCAGATAACTCTGTTTACCTGATCAGGATATGGGGCTCATAGCGGGTGTGACCGGTCAACAGGGGATGCTTACTCCTCCTAGGCACCTGATCCCACCTCTGGTCTATGGACTGTTGGAAGACCTGATCACCAAAGACCAGGAAGATATTGTCAATGAGGAACTCTAGCATATTTTTTTATTTCAACTTCAGAGTACTTGTGCGTGGAATCAGAGTGATTCTTTAGAAGTTCTTTAGAATTTTTTAGAATCCACATTTGATTAAAACCACGTCTGGCATATGTAGTCGCACAATAAGTTTGAAGTTTCTCCTTCACAGTTGTTAACATTTTCGTGAGGAGCAAAGATAGGGGCTTGGTAGAGCACTTACTGGATCCAGCAATGTATCTTTTTTGTAAGGGTTTTTATGTAGTTTAGGAATCCAGTATAGGTACGGTAACTCATATTCATTCTACCCATTGACTGGAATATTAAATGTGTCTAAAACTGAAGCATGGTTTTGAAGAATTTCGTCTTTTGAAAGGGCAGTTGGAGTATAAGTTTTATTACCAAAAAGTGGAATTAATACCAAGTTCGTTTAAAATACAGTTGTATTAATGAGCCTTACAAACAAAGACAATATGAAAACTTTATGGCACAGGAAAACGTCTGCAACTTGAAGGGTAGGTGGATGCCCCCAAATGAAAAGGCGATTTCTGAGAAGGGCACATATAGTTTTTGTTTGTACATTGTGTCTAAATCCCTTCACACGGTACTCCGAATGAGAGAAAACACCGAAGAGAATAGGGGGCATCTGCGCAGAGCATGTTTTGAGCACCAGTAAATATATGTTGAATATAATTAAGGGTAAAAATTATCAACCCCATCAATATGAAATACAAGTATTGACAAAAAGGGGAAATATGATTGTTCATTAGTTTGTCATCACATGACGTTGATGTTTACGACCTATCCACGTTTCAGGGAAAAAACATATCCCCTATCGCCTAAACATAACATTTGATCACATCTAGAGAATCTGAAGAATCATCAGTACGCATAGCTTATTTCATGGGCCGATCAAGATTTTCGGAAAAAGGGAGAGGGAACACATGTGAAAATATAGCCAATTTTTCCAAAGTTTCATTCAAATTATTTCTTAAATTTGTGGCGAAAAAGGGGAGTTATAAATCAACCACTGTATTTGTATTTCATGAAAACCCCACTTGTTCTGTACCAATCTAATTAAAATCATATCCTAGGATACACTCACAATCGCTATAATACGCAGAGTATACAGCGCGGATCCAAGAAGTCTGATTTTAATTTGATTGGTCCTGTACTTGGGATTTTACAAATTTTTATATCAAATCCAAAATCAATATTTTCCTTTTTCCAACCACACAAAAGCTCCAAATTTCATCCCATGGAATGGTGTAGTTAACAAACAGCGATCAATCTCAGAAAGCCCACGAATAATGCAAGAATATGAGTTTTCCAAACACACCAGAGGTGAGATCAGGTGCCGTAGAGGATTAAGCATATCCTGTCACACACGCCATGAGTCCTATATCTTGCTCAGATAAAAGAAGTGATCCATATTCAAAATTAGTATGCAAGGTGAAGATAACGAACAGTGATCAATCTCATAACTCCTACAAGCAATACAAAATAGATAGTTGGGCAAACACGGACCCCTGGACACACCAGAGGTGGGATCAGGTGCGTAGGAGGAGTAAACATCCCCTGTTGACCGGTCACACCCGCCGTGAGCCCCATATCCTGATCAGGTAAACGGAGTTATACGCAGTCAAAATCAGTGTGCCAAGAACGGCTTAACAATCGGTATGAAACACGTCAGACAGCATTTGACCCAATGCGAGGTTGTATTGACGAACTAGATGTAATGAATGGCCTAGCTATTGGTTTAAAACACGTCAAACAACGTTCAATTTGATTACAAATTGTATTTGTACGACTCTTTCAATTAATCAAGTTAAAAATCAGTGCATGACACAGGGTAATATAAAAAACATATCAAATGACAAGAACGATGAAATATGAAAGCGTATATCTATTTTAGTACGATCATAAAATATGCAATTTTAATAAGACTAAAAATTTGAACTACATAAATTTATAATGGTCACCACTATATCACGGTATTGATTTGAACCCACGGATAACCCATGAAAGCAAAATTGCTTATTCCAAATGGGGTTTGCAGGCGTGTAGAATAAAAAGTAAAGTAAATGTATTTATTCAAAGGTGATTTTGATGAGATGTATATTTAGTTATAGGGATATACATGTACCGATATGTCAATGTAAGAAAGCTGGTGTTATTTCCTACATACAATGGATTATATTTATCATAATACACTACCAGTAAATTGTCTATCAACTGTGGATTATCTAGAGGACAAAAGAGTTAATGGGAGTTACTACCCTCTTTGGGTTGAACATTTTAAACGTAAACGGTCATCTCTGGCATTTTGAGTTCTTTAACTTTTGTATAAATAGGATACCAAAGTAGGACTGTGCATGGATTTGATGATTGATTTTAACCAAATGTTGCGCAGATGGTTTCAGAATTTAAAATAAATACTAACCCTTTTTTCTTAAATTTTTATATGAAATTGAGACATGATATAAGTCACATTTCATTCGGAAATCTGTGCATTTCATTATTGTACTGTGCTTGTCTTTCTGTAGAGAAATGTGGAATATCTAATGATATATACAACTATAAAGGCTAATCTAATTTATACATATTTGTAACTATTTGTTTGTAAATTCTTTTTATATTTACTTGTGTTTATGCGACGTCACACGTCTTTACGCGACGTCGAACGTGCATGTCTATTGTGACGTAAAATAACGAATCAGAAAAACAAAAATATACAGTTATTGACTTGTTTCGAGGACAACAGGTGTTTTGTTTGACCCGAGAACGGGTCTGTTACCTGAAGTCGTAGGCTGATGGCAACCGATCCATTCGAGGGTCAAACAAAACAGTTATTGTCCGAGGACCCAATTAAAAACTGTTTTGTTATACACCTTTTATTTTTAGGGACATTAAACAGGACAGTGTGATTGTGTACAAATATCCCCGATTCCACTAGTTTAAAAGAAAATATACCCAATATCCTAATTGATAATCATGTTTTATGTATCTGCTCTGCTTTTCATCTAATAAATTCGTTGCCAGTAGTTGACACTGAGGTCTAAATGACTGGGCATCAGGAGTCTACTAGTTGAGCTTGGTTGTGTGGATCTCTTGGGTTGCTGAGGTCGGCAAGTTGCTTGCATATCACCAGACCTAAAACTGGTGCCTATGTTTTATGCCTGATGTAGGGGTGATTTTGTGAACATGATATGCATTCATGTTTATATTGGCACCGATATTTGCTACATTGCCCCTTGTAATTAAAATCATAACACTTTAGGAACGATGCCTGGCTGTAGGAAGACTGGGTGGTTGTTGTACTGTGTATGTACATGAGCCATAGATCTTGGTCAACAACAACAAATGAAAGGGAAGGGTTAGCCTCCTTCTTCAACCTAAATTGAACATCATAATCGCGCCATCCTAAGGTCTTAACTATACTTGCTCCCAGTCTAATGGTATGGATATATTTAAATAGTTGGGCCCTGCTCTCAGGATGTGCTGAAGCATATATTGACGCATAGATGAGGAAAGCATCAGTCAAAACCTGTATATCGGTTATGACCTTGGCTTTTGACTTAGAGGCCAAAGTAAGGCTACCCTCTTTCATGGAAAAATATTTAGTATCATCGTTGGGATCAACCCCTCAGAATTTTCAAGCAACAGCTCCAAATTGATATATTCCCCGTTTACAATTTTGTGTTTCAATCTATTTGGCACCATGTGCCCCAAATCATTGTCATAACTCTGCGTTTGAGCAAGATAGTTACTAGAAAATATCTCAGGTTCTGTACCTGTACTCGGCTCATCCTCAGGCATTCTTGGCAGGAGGGGCTCTATGGGCATGCATTGAGACTGCCTGGATATGATATCAGCCACGACGTGCGACACCTGAAGCAATTGCTCGTTGGGAAATGGCGTTGTTGGGATCTGGGGCTCCGTGTTTGATGGTTCTCTTGCTAGTTGACTTGGGGCGGGAACTAAGGTAGCGTTGTCCGACCCATCAGTACCCCTAGGGCGCCTCCTCGACTTAACTGCGGGCGTGGGTTGTTGGTTCTTCCTCTTTGGCATTGTCAATATTGCTCGTTGAGTAATGCAAATACAAAAACAAGAAACTAATAAAATTAATTAATAACCTTATGTCACAGGATGTGAAAATTGGAAGTTGAAGATTTGAGCCACGTGTAGTCGCCAAAAAAAAAGAAAGGTTAAATCCGAGTGAAATCTGCAAATTCTGTGGACATCGGAGAGTTTAAATGGTACGAGTACCTTTTTAAAAAATGCTACCACATCGCACGAGAAAATCGTAAAGACAATCTTTTAAACGAATAATTTAGTGTTATAAATTTTCAGCGGAGAAATCTCAAACACGTCTTACCTTGAATTTGTTTACAGACGACTGACGACTTTGCGTATGACGTCACATTTTTTGCTGTGTTCGGCTAATATCCCGAAAATCGTGACGTGGATGACTGTAAGAACCCGGAGTAGTGCCCTTGGGATGCCGGAAAATAGCACAGTAATAAAAAATAAAAGCTCCGTATCACTTTGATAAATGTGGTTAAATCACAATATTTTGAGAATTGTTGCCGTCGGCTCGTCCGATGTTAGAATGAAGAGATATGCGTTTCATTACTACAGAAAATAAAGACATGTAAATATGGAACACATATCTCTTCATTCTAACATCGGACGAGCCGACGACAACATATAATTGGAAAGGATTCTTTGTTAGCAGACCTGTTTTTATATTCCTCTGAAGTAGAATTTATTCAAAAACTTCTACATGAGAAGAAAAATCCTATTGTTGTGGCCTTTAATTTAACATTTAGATATATCAATGACGTTTTATCTATTAACAATAGCTTTCATTCATATGTTGAGTTGATATATCCCAGTGAACTCGAAATAAAAGACATCACAGAGTTGTGCACTTCTGCTTCATACTTAGATATTTTATTGAAAGTAGATATTAACAGCAAACTAACAACTCAACTCTATAACAAACGGGATGATTTAAGCTTCCCCAACGTCAACATCCCATATTTATGTAGGAATATTCCATTATCACCTGTATATGGTGTTTACATCTCTCAACTGATTCAATACGCAAGAGTTGGTTCTGTGTATGGTCAGTTTGTAAATCAAGGCAGGCTACTGACAAACAAGTTGATGGTGCAGGGGTAGAAGAAGTCTCGTTTAAAGTCAGCAGTTTGCAAATTCTATGTTCGTTATAACGATCTAGCTTGCCAACATAGTCTTTCATAGGGTCAAATGCTGTCTGACGTGTTTCATTCGGATTTTAAAACCGTTTTTGGCACACTGGGTTTGACTGGTCGACAGGGAATGCTTACTCATCCTAGGCACATAATTCCACCTCTGGTGTTTCCAGGGGTTTGTGTTTGCCCAACTCTCTATTTTGTATTGTTTACAGGAGTTATGAGATTGATTATCGTTCGTTATCGTCATCATTCATTCTAAATGTAAGGTGTAACTACAGAGTGAAAATACAGTTATATTGCATTTTCTTATATCATTTAATAAAATGCTAGTTCTAAGCTATTCATTTTTAATGAAAAATGTAAAACTAATCCCATAGTATTATAAATTGAGAGTAGTGAGGTACAGTGTGAAATATATGATACCATTTGAGAATATTTAGCCAAAATTCCAGACGGAGGTCACAATGATGGCGATGCATTTTTTGTCATCATGCATCAACTGATCAATTTTGATAGTCTCCATGACGTGAAATATAACACGATATAAAAATAACATACGGATAACGACATACGGAGGAAAAGTCAGAACTATAATACAATTTTTGCTGACATAGAGACCTTTGGAGAATCCCTGTTGAATTTTCAAAATGAAAATGGCGTCCTCGACAAATGAAAACTCTTGCCGAAAACGAAAGCGGTATTCCATTACTAGACTTCGGCAAATCAGTGGTACATGTATTACACTACATTACGGAGATATTATTTATCGCCATACATTTATTATTTTCGCCTATTGCACATTATAGTTTGACAAAACGTGCTACCACGTGGAAAGAAACCACATACAATGCAGATATTTAGTTTAATGAGTAATATCACGATAAAAGATAAGCACAGGCATTGTCTTGGGAATAGAAGAAACTTGGACATGCTAATGAATTTAAAAACTGTAGAGTAATTCCAAAAAAGGCATGAACGATTATTTCTTATTTTAAGTAACAGTCCTTTTCTGTCATGCAACTACATGGCACCTAACGTTTTCAGCACATGCTATGTCTTTATTGAAAGGAAAAAAAAATAGTCATCATTATGGTTGAATAACCTTAAAGGAAGAAAATATGATGACGACCCAGATACATGCAGTATAGGAACTCACAAAAAATATGACACATATACGAATGTTGAGTAACAAGGCTGTAACGCACTTAGAAAAAATGAGCAAAGAGAATGAAAATAAGTCTATCTGAACGAGCGCAGTATAACCAAACAGTCGGAAATATTAAAGAAATGATATATGTTAACCGTTTACAGAAAGAATAAATTCATGCAGATTGTGTAAGTCTTCTAAAGCTAATCAAAGAGGTCAAGTTTCCTTTGGAAAATATTTCCTTTAGGTCACTAATAGGGGTGGCAATATGGCATGATCTTGATTTTACAAAGCATATGTTCTATTCAGAGGAGAACAAAAGGTTTTCAAGAATACATTGAATGCTATTAAACTCTATCTAGTCTTTGTGACATCATAGACAGTTGCTTCTTCAACAAAAATGGAAAAAGGAAATATTCATATCTAGTGATCAGTAATCCAAATAATGACTTTGTTAAGCACCACTCCTGATACCACACACAAGTTCCTCATTGAAAATATTTGCATGGTCGTTGGTGATCAGGTCTTCTAACAGTCTGTTGAAATTCCGATGGACATGAATTGTGCTCCTTTGTTAGCTGACCTGTTTCTATATTCATACGAAGCAGAACTTATTAAAAACTTCTATCTGAGAAGAAAAAATCTCTTCTGGCCTTCAATTCGACATTTAGATATATCGACGACGTTTTGTCTATTAACAATAACTTTCATTCATATGTCGATTCGATATATCCCTGTGTGCTCGAAATAAAGGACACCACAGAGCCGTCCAACTCTGTTTCATACTTAGATATTCTATTGAAAGTAGACATTAACGGCAAATTAACAACTCAATTGTATGACAAACGGGATCATTTCAGCTTCTCCATCGTCAACTTCCCATATTTATGTAGTAACATTCCATAATTATGGTGTTTATATCTCTCAACTGATTCGATACGCAAGAATTTGTTCTGTGCATGGTCAGTTTTTAAATTGAAGCAGGCTACTGACAAACAAGTTGAGGTTACAGGGGCTTCAACAGTCTCGATTGCATTTCGCAAAGTCTATGATCGTTATAACGATCTAGTTCGTCAATACGACCTATGATTTGGTGAAATGCATATCTTGTTTGGTAGTTTGCAGATCTCACTTCAATGTAGATGTATTGCCTAATTTGCATATGAAAAATAGGAGTGATATGTTATCTAAAGTAATAGTTTAAAGGTAAAGTATTCGAAATTAGAAACACACAATGGATGAAGACCTGAAAGTGTACGCTGCCCAAATAATTAAGTGTATGTTCTTTTATAACTAGCAATAAATAGCATACAGTGACTTTGAAGCAAACTATTCAGAAAAAAATATTGCAAGTATGCATATCGATATGCATTCATTTCTATATAATACGTCTGTCGCAGTTTCAGAAATCCAATTCATTTGCAAATTCTGTCCGATCGCGACACGATACTGTTATACCACGTATGCGAGATCGAAATTGTATTGATTACGAGAATATCGTTATACAATGAATACAAATCAAAAGTTTCATCATTTAAATTTATATTAGCTACATTTGATTCCATGGAAAGTATTATTCATCGATTTGTGTAAACAGAGATAAATTACCGAGCGTTTCATCTAAAGTGCCCGTTGGTTTTCTCTGCAAAGTATCCATTATGCTATACACCGTGTAAAAGACAGATGCATCAAAATAGATCCGTTATTTTGTATTCTATTAATAGGATATACCTCATCTTACAGTGCTCTCAGACGAGAAACACGCAGTAAAGGATAAGACGTTTTGGGGAACAATTGGACAACAAGTGAAATAATACGGTAAACGTTTATCGTTTTATTTTAAAATCTATAATTCCATAGCATTCATAAGTTTTGATTGTAGATATTGAAATAAGAATTTAAGTAATCAGTGCACTATTTATCTATACAGGATTTTTACAATTACTGTACACTATTTGTAATCCTCTTCACCAAAACGATACTTAAAAAAGAATATTTTCTTTCACGTTATCTTATTTTGAGAAAGGCGTTAAAGAGGGTTAATAGCTGCCAAAGTCATGTTTACTGATTAATACCAAAAAATGGATAAAACGGTCATAAGATAATCACCACTGACGTTTTAGTATTCAAGCATTACGTAATCTTTTGGTGCACTTTTGATATTAAAATTGATTTCGTTTCTACAGAAGCACGGGTGAAAACATTATTGTATGAATGCAAGGTGAAGATAACGAACAGTGATCAATCTCATAACTCCTACAAGCAATACAAAATAGATAGTTGGGCAAACACGGACCCCTGGACACACCAGAGGTGGGATCAGGTGCCTAGGAGGAGTAAGCATCCCCTGTTGACCGGTCACACCCGCCGTGAGCCCCATATCCTGATCAGGTAAACGGAGTTATCCACAGTCAAAATCAGTGTGCCAAGAACGGCTTAACAATCGGTATGAAACACGTCAGACAGCATTTGACCCAATGCGAGGTTGTATGGACGAACTAGATCGTTATAACTACCATAGAATTTGCGAAATGCTGACTTCAATCGAGATTGTTGAAATCCCTGTACCATCAACTTGTTTGTCAGTAGCTTACCTCGATTTAAAAACTGACTATATCCAGAACAAGCTCTTGCATATCGAATCAGTTGAGATATATAAACACCAGATGCAGGTGATAATGGAATATTGCTACATAAATGTGGGAAGTTGACGATGGAGAAGCTGAAATCATCCCGTTTGTCATACAGTTGAGTTGTTAGTTTGCCGTTAATGTAGAATGTAAATAATTCAATGTGGAGATAATTTACAGAATTTTCGTAAAAATCGATTGAAGATGGCTTTTTTTCTCTCATTATTTTTAACGCATTTCAACATTTTGTATCAGAGCCCAGAGTTGAAAAGGATCTACGTTATAGTCGACAGCTAAGCATATAATGATCCATTCCAAAATTTGGCTTTAAGTACTGGGAATTCGAAATCAGAAAATCATGGTTCTAAGAATTCCACATATTTTATTGCCAAAGGATTAGGCACAAGATATACAACTTAAACATTCTTCTATAATTAGAACAATTTTGGAAAACGGTGCAAGTTTGCGTTGCTGACTAATGTTACATCTAATTGTGTATGATATATCTCGGTGTTATTAGTGCATGGGGCAAAACATTTCTTTCTATATCAAAAAGTTATCTAACGTGCATCTATTTCCTTTGTAATAATTCAGAATGATAGCAGTGAAGTGCTGTGAAATAGCAAACCTTTTTGTTTTAATATCGATATAATTTCAAAACCCCTATCATTAAAAAACATCCTAAAATCAAGTTTGTTATCGTTGAATAATTTTCAATGCGTTTGCTGTTTTCAGTTGCAGATCGCTCAACATGGCTAGCTGTTCAAGAATCTTTATATTCCTGTTCATGAAACTCTTGGATCTTTTTCTGGACTGGAATTTTTACTTAGAGATCGAAAAAACCGACCTTATTGCCCAAGAATTAAAATACTGTATTCTTGGTTTCGCCATCCTTGGATCGCTGTTATTTATGGCAACGGTATTCAGCAAGTATGTCGACGTCACTTCGGAAGACGATCTCATGTATAACAAAGAAATGAATGACGAATGGGATGCATTTCTTTCCTTGCTATCCACGTTTTTTGAAGATCTTCCACAAATCATACTAGCACTGGTTGTTGCACTTAATACGAAAAGTTTGCTCTCTTTTGTTCAAATTGCAAAGGCCATTTATGGAATTATTGAACCGATGATCCAGATGAAGTTGAATGAGAGAGAGTACTCGAAATTGAGAAAAACTACTTCTACCAAATGGTACAAAGACGTTGAATGTTTTGGTCATGTCGTCATCATGATCGTTTCCTTTATTTTGTTCATAGATCTTCTCTATCATCTCTGAAGATATCTTTTATGAGAGCTTAATTGACAGATAATAGTATACCGTCTAAGAAAAGGGCCCACAAGAAGGTATTATATACAATTATATATAAATGAAACATGTATAAGAACAGTTAAAAATAGATTGGTTGTCACCAGCTTTAAGTGTATGCAATGTTTGTTAGTCTGTTGAAAAGAGTACGTAAAATGTATTATATATACTGATTTTTGATGAAAAATAATGTGCATGATATTACAAATAAAAACACGACTTGTATTACAGCGTTGATTAGTTTTTCAATCAGAAATCGGACGCTAAACATGTATTAATTAAAGAATCTGCCTGATAGATAAAAACCAAAAAAAAAAAAAAAAAAAAAAACAAATAAAAAAAACAAACAAAAACAAAACAAACTGGCTGTAATAACAGTCCTTGACCCATTGTAGTGAATTACAGACCCAAACAACGTTTACCAATTTATTCATATAACAGCAATGACACATTCGGGATATACTGAAATGGACAATATTGGCCGCATGTGACAATTTTGTGGGGTTACTGGGGAGTCGCCCAGTGAGCCAGTTTAACTTAACTTGTAAGGGGTACACTGGGGGGCCCGAGTAAAACATTCACTGCCCAGACCTGAACGGACGCCAGCGTTCTAATTAGGTAAGCGAGACCCGCCCTTCTCACACTGTTTCCTGCAGTGCTACCTGTTATGTACATCATCATGTTGGACATAAGCCGCTAACATGCATCAGACTGTAGCATCCCCTCACTGAAGTGAAGTGGATGTGGCCCCAACCGTTCCCGGTGGTGGCCCCACTATTAGTTTACTTGTTTTAACTTGTACGATTTTAGTACTGTAAATTGCCCCCTGCTTTAGAAGCAGATGGGAAACAACCAGGTTTTAGGAGCAGAAACAGTCATCACATACCATTACCGACTCCCCAGTTCGGAGTGGAATACGTAAGGATTCGTAAGAAAAATCCGTGAGTGTGAAGGTACCATTAATTTTGAAGCTCTTCACCGGCAATGGTGACGTCTCCATATGAGGGACATATTCTTAAGCGGGATGTTAAACAATATAGAATCAATCAATATTTGTAGTTCATGAATTATGGCACTTAATTATCAAATTCACTGTGAATTTTTATATATTTTGTAATTACTAAAGATGTTTATGAAATCATGAAGAATTTTCAAGCAATATGACAATTCTGACACCTCCCCATTTTGCATGACATAATATCGGGGTACATACTGTGAACTCGGTGAGGGTTGAATTCTGTTGTCCGATAGAGCTCTTCTCTTGGGTTTTCAAATTCTTATTTTATTGGACTTCAATGAAATTTGACAAACTTGCTCACGGTCACATATTCTTCACTTTATTTTCAGTCATTAAATGAACAGTGCTTCAATCAAGCAATCATTCACGGAATGTACTGATATTATAGTTAGATCTAGTGTGTGCTATGATTTATTTTAGGGGTCACATAAGACACATTGGTTACTATATCACCATAAGGTCATTTGAACTGCATCAAGGTAATATATGGAATCAGGAATGACTAGAAAGACCACCACCCCGTAATGTAATGGTCAGTTTCTTTCTGACCAGGCTGTAGTAAATTTAACTGATCTTGAAGACCCTCTTTTTTCTTTTGTAGACAAGAAATATTCTTGGAATGAACAACAGATGACAGAGTTTAAAGAGATGCTAGAAGACATGCAGATTGTTTTTCTTTTGACACTGTGTGAAAACTTAATGCCTTTCTTCACCATACGATGTACTATGTATTAAGATATATTTGATCTGTTTATTGATTTGTTTTGATATATGTACAAATAAATTGTGTATCTGAAAATTTAATCTTGAATTCAGTAAATCAGAAAAGACAGAAATACTTGAATTAAAAAAATTAATCAGTAGAGAGGTAATGTTATGAGGTATGAGTAATTATATTGTTATTAGAGGTAATGTTATGATATATGGGTAATTATGTTGTTATTAGAGAGGTAATGTTATGAGGTATGGGTAATTATGTTGTTATTAAAGAGGTAATGTTATGAAAAATGGGTAATTATGTTGTAATTAGAGGTAATATTATGAGGTATGGGTAATTATGATGTTATTAGAGAGGTAATGTTATGAGGTATGAGTAATTGTTGTTATTAGAGAGGTAATGTTATGAAATATGGGTAATTATGTTGCTATTAGAGAGGTAATGTTATGAGATATGGGTAAGTATGTTGTTATTAGAGAGGTAATGTTATGAGATATGGGTAAGTATGTTTTTATTAGAGAGGTAATGTTTTGAGATATGGGTAAGTGTGTTGTTATTAGAGAGATAATGTTTTGAGATATGGGTAAGTATGTTGTTATTAGAGAGGTAATGTTATGAGGTATGAGTAATTGTTGTTATTAGAGAGGTAATGTTATGAGATATGGGTAAGTATGTTGTTATTAGAGAGGTAATGTTATGAGGTATGGGTAATTATGTTGTTATTAGAGAGGTAATGTTTTGAGATATGGGTAAGTGTGTTGTTAGAGTGGTAATGTTATGAGGTATGAGTAATTATGGTAATAGAGAGGTAATGTTTAGAGATATGGGTAAGTGTGTTGTTATTAGAGAGGTAATGTTATGAGGTATGGGTAATTATGTTGTTGACCATGTTGATGTAATGATGTGCATATTTGGATGGTGTTATGCCCCTTTCACTTACACCCTCTGTCTCTAAGTTCTTCAGGGTAGCATGCTGGTTATCAATGTTGATGTGCAGCTTGTACACAAGTAACTCTGTGTGATGTATTGTATATCTTACAGTATTACAATGGTCAATGAAATTTTAGGATGGGCATATAGAAATGGACAGATAACCATAAACAAACTCCTTTTTGTTGGGCCTTAGTTACGTGTAGTACATATAATTTCAGATAAATGTTGTGTCTAAGTTGCGTGTAGTGCAGACAATTTCAGATAAATGTTGTGCCTAAGTAACGTGTAATGCAGACAGGTTCAGATAAATGTGTCTAAGTTACGTGTAGTGCAGATAGTTTCAGATAAATTTTGTGCCTAAGTTATGTGTAGTGCAGATAGTTTCAGATAAATGTTGTGCCTAAGTTATGTGTAGTGCCGACAGGTTCAGATAAATGCTGTACCTAAGTTACGTGTAGTGCAGATAGTTTCAGATAAATGTTGGAGTTACATGTAGTGCAGATAGTTTCAGATAAATGTGCCTAAATTACGTGTAGTGCAGATAGTTTCAGATAAATATTGTGCCTAAGTTATGTGTAGTGCAGATAGTTTCAGGTAAATGTTGTGCCTAAGTTACGTGTAGTGCAGACAGTTTCAGATAAATGTTGTGTCTACGTTACGTGTAGTGCAGACAATTTCAGATAAATGTTGTGCCTAAGTTATATGTAGTGCAGACAGGTTCAGATAAATGTTGAAGTTACATGTAGTGCAGATAGTTTCAGAATGTTGTGCCTAAGTTACGTGTAGTGCAGACAGTTTCAGATAAATATTGTGCCTAAGTTATGTATAGTGCAGATAGTTTCAAATAAATATTGTGCCTAAGTTATGTGTAGTGCAGATAGTTTCAGGTAAATGTGCCTAAGTTACGTGTAGTGCAGATAGTTTCAGATAAATGTTGTGTCTAAGTTACGTGTAGTGCAGACAATTTCAGATAGATATTGTGCCTAAGTTACATGTAGTGCAGACAGGTTCAGAAAAATGTTGTACATAAGGTACATGTACTGCAGATAGTTTCAGATAAATGTTGTGCCTAAGTTATGTGTAGTGCAGATAGTTTCAAATAAATGTTGTGCCTAAGTTATGTGTAGTGCAGAAAGTTTCTTGATTTTGGGCCTAAGTTACAGGTAGTACAGATAGTTTCAGATAAATGTCGTGCCTAAGTCACATGTAGGGCAGATAGTTTCAGATAAATGTTGAAGTTACATGTAGTGCAGATAGTTTCAGATAAATGTTGAAGTTACATGTAGTGCAGATAGTTTCAGATAAATGTTGTGCCTAAGTTACATATAGTACAGATAGTTTCAGATAAATATTGTGCCTAAGTTACATGTAGGGCAATATTTTCAGACAAATGTTGTGCTTAAGTTACATGTAGTGCAGACATTTTCAGACAAAGGGTTCAGACAAATAAAAAAATTAAAGCATTAAAGAAAAATCTAACTTAGATTAACGTGTGAATAGAGTATTGATAAACCTATTGCAACTATTACGAATCATAATAATATGAAATAAATTTATTATAATTATGATTAGTTGCAATAGGTTTGGTTTATCAATACTCAATTCACATGTTAATCTAAGTTAGATTTTTCTTTTATGCTTCAATTTTTTTTTTGAGAAATCATAATTTATAAAATGCATACAGTATCAACATACCTTGAAATGCAAAATTTTACAGAATTAATCATGTAACTTGACAATTTTAGGTATGGTACATTAAAAATAGTTGATGTATCCCAGATAGAATTATCTTTCCTCTCAGAATATCAATTTATCTTAGCATATATGTAACTTATTTTAACAATGTAGTAATGAAATAGTAGTACTTTACACACAGAATAATGGGTTGCAATTGTTGCCGACTCTTATTTTGTACAATATGTATTGCAGAATAGTTTGTGCTGCTTAAAAGAATAACCATTTTATTGTAAATAATGAAATCTAGCTTATCAACTCCAACTAAAATCAACTATGATGAATAAACCAAGACGAAGGCGCAAGTGAGCTTTTCTGATCAATGCTTTCCGTTGTCTGTCTTTGGAGTTGTTGTCGCCATAAACTTTTCACTTCCTCTTCTTCTGCAGAACCACTCAGTCAATTCCAACCAAACAGATGATTTGATCTGTTTATTGATATATACATATTTATACATAAAGATATTACTTACCTGTAAATTCATCTCGAATTTAGTATATCTGGAATGAAAGAAGAAAATGAGAGAGGTAATGTTAATAGACCTTGTCACAGTTGATGCATTGTTGTGTATATAGCACATATTGTGTCATTGTTTTGTGTAAAAAAGCTGACATAGAACGTGTATTGGTTGTTTGGCCATGTATGGAGCTTCCATGAAAACTTCCTGAAAATTTAAACAAGAGAGCCTGTCAGCCAGTACATTAGATTTTCCTGAAACATGTTTAGCTCTTAATTGGATATTGTATTGCATTGACACTAGTACAAGCCGTCGTAACATTTCATAAGTTTATGTTCTTTTCCTGACTGCTTATTGATAACATCCACTACCGCCATATTGTCAGATAGAAATTAATAGACGTTCTTGTTTTGAAGTTCCCGACATAATATTTCTAAAGCATTTACAATTGGGAAAAGTTCTTTAATACATATCTGATATTGTGCAACTGTATTTACCACTTATCAATTGGTGATTGATTTTAACAATATGTTGCGCAAATGGTTTCAGAATTTAAAATAAATACTTACCTATTCTTAATATTCAAGTATGAAATTCAGAAATGATATAAACCACATTTCATTCGGAAATCTCTGTATTCAACTGTGCTTATATTTATGTAGAGAAATGTGAAATATCTAATGATATTTGCAACTATAATTATAAAGAATTCTTTGTTAGCTGACCTGTTCTTATATTCCTATGAAGCAGAATTTATTCAGAAACTTCTACATGAGAAGAAAAAAACTTCTTGCTATGACATTCAGTTTGACATTTAGATGTATCGACGACGTTCTATCTATTAACAATGATAATTTTCATTCATATGTCGATTCAATATATCACCGAGAACTCGAAATACACTACAAATTCGTCCACTTCTGCTTCATATTTAGATATTTTATTGATAGTAGATTCGATACGCAAGAGTTTGTTCTGGGTATGGTCAGTTTTTAAATCGAGGCAGGCTACTGACAAACAAGGTGATGATGCATAAGTTTCAACAGTCTCGTTGAAAGTCAGCGTTTCGCAAATTCTGTAGTCGTTATAAAAATCTACGTGTTTCATACTGATTGTTAGGCCGTTCTTGGCACACTGATTTTGAGTACGGATAACGCCATTTACCATTATATGAATCATGATGGGAGTGGTCGGTCGACAGGAGATGCTTACTCCTCCTAGGTACCTGATCCGACCTCTGGTGTGTCCAGGGGTCAGTGTTTGCCCACTTTTTTATTTTGTATTATTTCTAGGAGTTATGAGATTAATTACTGTTTGTTATCCTCAGCTTTCATTCTAAATTTAACTTCTAACTACAGAATTACAATACCGTTGATTTGCATTTCCTTACATCATTCAATGAATACATCTAGTTCTAGGCTATTTATCTTTAATGAAAAATGTAAAACTAATCCAATAGTATTATAGATTGAGAGTACTGAGATACAGTGTGAAATAAATAACCTAAATACCATTTGAGAATATATAACCAAAATCCCAGACGGAGGCCACGAGGATGGCGATGTCAACATGCATCAACTGATCAATTTTAATAGTCCTCATAACGTGAAATATATGACTTAGATACAAAAAAAAAAACAAAAAAAAAAACAACAACCCCAAAACAAAAAGCAAAAACAAACCGAAAAAAAAACTAAAAAAAAAAAACCAGGGGGACGGGTGAACATGCAGTTAACGGCATACGGACGGAAAGTCAGTACTATAATACAATTTTGTTGACACAGAGACTTATGGATAATCCCTGTTGAATTTTCAAAATGAAAATGGAGTCTTCGACAAATGAAGACCCTTGCCAAGTGAAATATTCTTGAGAGAGACGTTAAACAATATTCAATCAATCGATCTTTATTTTATGTGGTCTCTATATACGTGACAGCATGTTTTATCAAATTATAATATGCAGTAGGAGAAAATAATAAATGTATGGCGATAAACAATTTATTATTTTACATACATATAAACCTCCCTAGGTAGAGTAATACATGTGCCACTGATATTTTGCGGAAGTCGACGTCACCACTGCCGGTGAAGGGCAGCAAAATTGAGGCCCATGCTCGACGCTTATGGCCATTGAGCAGGGAGGATCTTTACTGTGCCACACCTGCTGTGACACGGGACCTCGGTTTTTGCGGTCTCATCCGAAAGACTGCCCCATTTAGTGCTTCTTATGACAAGCACGGGGGTACTGAGGATTTATTCTAACCCGGATCCCCACGGGATTAAAATAACGATATTTAGTTAAATGGGTAATATCACGATAAAAGATAAGCATGGGCATTTCCTTGGGAATACACGAAACTTGGAAATGACAATGAGAAAAGTGTAGAGTAATTCCAAAAAGCATGGCTCTTATTTCTTATTTTAGGCAACGGTCCTTTTCTGTCATGAAACTCCGAAATAATATGACACATATACGAATCTTGTGTAACAAGGCTGTAACACACGAAGAAAAAAATGAGCAAAGAGAATGAAAATAAGTCTATCTGAACGAGCGCAGTATGACCAAGCAGTCAGGAATATTAAAGATATGATATCTGTTAACCGTTTACAGAAGGAATAATTTCATGCAGATTGTGTAAATCTTCTAAAGCTAATCAAAGAGGCCAAGTTTCCTTTGGAAAATATTTCCTTTAGAATGCTGTTAGGGGTGGCAATATGGCATGATCTATATTTTTCAAAACATATGTTCTATTCCGAGGAAAGCAAAGTGTTATTAATAATACATTAAATGGAATTAAACTCTGCGATTTTCTTTTCTTTGTATAAAATCACAAATACTGGGCATGTGTCTTATTTGCGCATCTCACTTCAATATATTGCCTAGTTTATATATGAAAACTAGAAGTGATATGTCATCTAAATTGATAGTTTAAAGTTAGGGTATTCGAAACAATGTGGATGAAGATCTAATAGTGTACGGTGTCATTAAGTGTCTGTTCTTTTATAACTGGCAATAAATAACATACAGTGGCTTATTAAAGCAGAATATTCCGAAAAAAACATTGCAAGTATGTAGATCTATATCGATATGCATTCATTTTTATATAGTATGCCTGTCGAAGTTTCAGAAATGTCAATAAATTTGCAAATTCCGTCCGATCACGACACAATACTGTTGTGCCATGTATGCGAGATCGAAATAATAATAATACCATATTTATATAGCACCCTTTTTATACACTATGTACGCTCAAAGGTGCTTTACAATGAATATATACCTTACAACAGAATGTTATACACATAATACGTAGAAAATAAATAAAACATTAAAAGGCAATGATATAAAAGGCGTTATCACATGTAAACAGTCCGTAGCTGTACCTATCCTGATTGTACATAAAAACATGAAAACACATGATATCATAAATATGCTACATAAGAATAAACATCAGTTTCAGGGCGTATTAAAATAATAACAATAATGAAATACACACACAGCATATAATGTATCAGGTATAATACATTAAAACATAGATTTTTTTTTTATATATATAAAACAACTCAAGATGGTACTCGAAAACTAGGACATACAGTCAACAAACACGAATGACTGAAATAATAGAAACTAGTCCTGGAAAACTTTATGGAAAAAAGTATTTTCAGTGACTTCTTGAATGCACACAGCGTTCAACAGTCCCTTACATGTTCTGGAAGGGCATTCCACATTTTTGGACCTATTGTTCTAAAACACCGATCCCCGTACGTAACAGTTCGACTTTTAGGAACAACTAGAGTGACCGATTGTTTTTATAGACCTAAGATTTGGGGTAGGCTTATATACTTCTAGTAATCGTTTGATATAAGTTGGGCACTCATCATGTAAGGCTTTATTAGTATAAGTAAGTATCTTATATTGTTTCCTATACTGCACAGGTAACCAGTGTAGTTCTCTTAGTATTGGAGTGATATAGTTGTAACGATAGGTCCTGGATATGAGACGTGCGGCAGTGTTCTGAATATATTGGATCTTGCTCGGGACTTTCTTTGGAACACCAACCAGGAGAGCGTTACAGTAATCTAACCTTGATGTAACTCGGGAGTTCACAAGAGATGTAGTTGCTTCTATTGTTAAATATTTTCTGATGTGGCATATTTGCCGCAACTGTGCTTACCAAGATCTGCTGACAGAGTTCACTTGTTTCTCCATATCCATCTTGGAGTCAATCATGACACCAAGATTTGGAACGCAGGTTGAAGGATTTGTGAGTCACCTACTGTTACTGAAATGTTTCTAATGAGATTTGCATTACGACCAGATGCATACACAGTGACTTCGGTCTTATCCGTGTTGAGTTTCAACATATTGTCATGCATCCAAAACACGATGTCCTATAGACAACGCTCCATACGATGTAATGTCTCTGCCTGTGTAGCTATGTCCGTAGGCTTAAAAGACAGATAAAGCTGAGAGTCATCAGCATAAAAATGGTGTTCAAGTCCATGATATCTACATATGGAACCAATTGGTTTTGTGTACATTGTATAGAGTTTTGGACCCAGCACTGATCCTTGCGGCACACTGAAATTCATTTTAACTGGCCTTGATTTGGCACCATCTATGCAGACTGTTTGGTGACGGTCACTGAGGTAAGATGATATCCATCCTAGTGATTTGCCTGTTATTCCGAACAGATGTTCAAGTTGGTGCAACAGAGTAATGTGTTCGATAGTGTCAAATGCAGCGGAAAGATCCAGCATCACAAGTATAGTGACATCATTTTGGTCTAAAGATTGCAGTATATCAGTTTGTGCCTTCAGTAGTGCAGATTCCGTGGAATGGAACTGCCTATATGCTGACTGGTGTTCTTCATGAAGGTTATTTAATGTCAAATGGTCTTCAATACGGGAGTTCACTACCTTTTCCAGAACCTTTGAAGCAAAAGGTAAATTGGACACAGGTCTATGGTTTTTAAGAGTATTTGGTTCAAGATTTGCTTTTTTCAGAAGAGGTCTTATATGTGCTTTTTGAATGCTGCTGGTACACTTGCAAATTTAAGCGATAGGATTATAATGTTTGTCAGAATTGGTAGAAGTTCTTGCAAACAAGATTTTAAAAGTCATGTTGGTATTGGGTCTAGCTCACACGATTTATTAGGTGAATGCTTGATTATTCTCTTTACCTCCTCCTCTGTAACAGAAGTGAACTCCTCCAGGAGATTCATGGCCTTGTTTACTTCTGCCTCGAGATTGTCCGTACATATTTCAGGCTGAGACTTTGAATTTATATTATCTCTAATACACTCTATTTTATTTATGAAAAAGTCACTGAAGTCTTGGGCAAGCTCACATGATGCTTTGCCAGATGGTAGTACAACCTCACTGGGACCTTCCAACAAATACTTTTTCACTTTAAATAGAGTCTTTGGGTCTTGCTGACCTGATGATAGTTTTTCTGTTTAGTAATTTAGTCTAGCCTGTCTGAGCAATTTGTTATTTGAGCAAATTATATTCATTACGAGAATACCGTTATAAAATGAAAACAAATGACGCGTTTCAACATTTAAATTTATATTAGCTACATTCCTTGGAAAGTATTATTAACCGATTTGTGTAAACAGAGATAAATTACCGAGCGTTTCATCTAAACTGCTCTTTGGTTTCCTCTGAAAAGGTATATATTGCCTATACACCGTGTAAAAGACGGATGCATACATGCAAAAATAGATCCGTTATTTTGTATTTGTGAATAAGATATACCTCATCTTACAGTGCTCGCAGACGAGAAACACGCAGTGAAGGATCAGACGTTTTGGGGGATAATTGTTCTGTTGTAAAATTGATTTTCTCACACATAATAAATTATCTTCCCATATCGGCGTTTTTCATGCTCAACCCCCCCCCCTCCAATACTCTGGGCATGTTTTTGTGAATAAATCTTAGTGAACACTACATTGGGATGTTTGCATATTGGTAAGACATATTGTATTTTTCAGATTTTTTTCATAATACAATTTTTAAAATAAATTTCTGATGTAATTCAGCGAATCTTTCACATGACTCCACCCTGATCTAGACAATTTTCAGTTTGTATTACGCGTGGATGCTTGCATGTAAATTGGACAAACTTTGCCCTAATGGTTCTTGAAAAGATTTCTAGAAGAATGATTATGCTATTCTTATGTAAAACTGTATAATTCCGTTGTGGTCCTTCCTATCCTTAGCGATCAATATTTAGATATTAATCTTATAAGATTCGATCAGGATTTAGATATTAATGTTATAAGATTATTCATCAAGTTGTGGCTTTTTTGGTCTAGTGACTATTAAGATATTTTTAACACAACACACCTTACTTTTACTAATTTTTAATTTTATCCACTTCAAACAGAGAGTGAATCCCTAATGTTCGTAAACTTAAATCCATTCTAGACAGAAATGTTACATGTACAGTTTGGTTTCATTGGCTCTATGCTTTCTGAAAACTTTGACATTCTTAATAGTTTACAGAAGGAAAGATTTTCATCACAAATGTTTGCAGCTCAGTGAGTCAATAAATGCCTCATGAACTGGTTAGCTAATGAACACCTAATGAACAAGTGAACTAATAAACACCTCATGAACAGGTAAATCAACATATGCCTCATGAACAGGTAAGCTATTAAACATCTCGTGAACAAGTTAACTATTAAACACCTCATAAACAAGTGAACTAATAAACACACCATGAACAAGTGAACTAATAAACATCTCAAAAACAGATGAGTTAACAACAACCTCAAAAATCTAATATTTCAAAGCAAGGTGAAGATAACGTAAAGCATAATTTCACAAGTCAGCTTTTGGCTCCATTATACTCAGAATTTGAAGGATCCTCCCCTAATCGGAAACCCCAACCCCCACCATCAACCGAGTCACTAAAACCGAGCCCGACATTCTCAATGTTCCTCCCATTATTTTATAATTAAACCAAAGTTATATCAATGTCATAGTTTTATTGCATAAAAAGGCATTTACTATACAAACATACATGTATACAAAATAAAAATAATGATACTAAGAGCTTTTAATCATGAAATAAAAATCAAATTTCAATATGACCCACTTCAGAATTGAGCTCCATATCCTTATAAATGTAATCATAAAAGAATGCAGCATAAATTATAGGTGATCCATCATCTTGATAGTTCTGTACTAAAAATAAAATATAAAATGACCTACATGTTATTGTGTCTGAAATTGAGGAAGTTTGTGGTTGTGGAAGAGTTGCCCTTCCTTATGATTGCATGCTTTGTCACGATTGTGAAAACTGTACGTACAACAAGCCCAACCACAGATTCCCTACATCCAAGTAGACCTTTGTTATAGTCATCCGTGAAGAACCCGCCTCAAGTTGAGGATCTAAAGAGGGATGCACATCCCCCACCACGTTTTTAGTTGAACATTTTTATCAAAAATAGTCATTTTCAGCTGTTTCGTCACTCCAAAACAATCTTAAAATCACCAAGGAATAAATACTTAAATTCAAAATTAAAATTGAACACAACTAACCTCATTGATAATTCGTATGTCCTTAACACTGTAAAAAAACGTCGTGAAATAATATTGTACACTGAACACTTATAAATGTCACTTTTCTCGATTCAAATTGACTGCCATTTTACTGGAAACTGTCATTGGAACATCCTTCTGTTTTTTGAAAATGAAGAACCGCCCACTACTATATATGGAAAACAGTGAAACGTACCTTTAGCAAAAGAGCTTGAAGACAAAAAGAGTATGATGTGCAGTGGACACAGAATTACACTGTAGAAGTGAAAGATGAATTAAAAACAGACAAAATAATCTCTGCAGTGGTTGAGGGAAAAGATGTGTTTGCCAGTGCACTCTGGTTTAATTTTCTTCATTAAATTAGGCCTAATCAAAACAATTTTCATCAAAAAAAATTTAACTTATTTTTCTTAATTTACAGCGTTTAGTTGAAACCGTAAGTTAAATTTCACGTAAAATAACGACATAGTTGAGATCGTAATAACATTTTCCATAAAAGGTCAAACCTTCCTATTTGGAAGCTAAGTCCATATGCAATGACAAGTTCTGGTAAAATGGAAGCTGTACACAACGAAATTCAAACCTGTAGGATTTAGTTCTCCTTCCACGCTAATTAAAATGGAAGTAACGGCGAGTCAGCTGTAAAGGTAAGTTTATTGTGAAGCGGACAGTATAAGAGGGAACTTATACTGCGTCGCTAGTGAGTTAGCTTTTCTAGTGATGTGATAGAGTCTCTCTCTTGATCACGCAAGTTAAGCAATGGTGAGCGTGATCAGCACTTGGCTGGATAGCCACTACACGTTGCAGTTGTATCTTAATGATTTCACGAAACATGTACTGGGTGAAATTTTATTCTGCTACATTGCGGGTAAGTGTGATGCATTCTATCATTAAACCAGATCTGTAGGACATTATCACATTAACCTCTGGGGACTGTCATTAAACCAGATCTGTAGGACATTATCACATTAACCTCTGGGGACTGTAATGAAATATACGCATTCTTTTGGCCGTGAGAGCGGAGTTCTCCCTATAGGTAGCACGTATATATATGTTTAGAATGAAAATATAGAAAACTAATGAAAAATTAAACCATACCTATGGAACTTGAAAATGCTAGTCCCAATGGCGTCGATTCGAATACTAGCGCATCTAGACATGTATTTCTCAATTTGAATCTCGTGTACCCAAGTTCATGTCGTTCTGAGATGTTACACAAAATCCGTAAAAAGCATGTAAATCTTATTTTCTTAATAATATATAATCACTCCTCGATTAACGCGACTGAACCATGTCTCCTATGTTTGTGTATTTACTAAACACCGACGCTGAATATAACGTCACACTGCACTGTTTACATCAGTTGCAGAGAGTTTCCCGCGTTCAATGAATAGGCGGATCAAAAATGTTTAAGTTAGAACACTTTAATTGAGCTTTGTCCTCACACGTTAGGTGCTAATATTTCGGGATATTTTTGTCCTGTTATGGATTTAGATACTAATGCCAATATTGTTTGCTTCGCCCTTAAACACGGTCACCCCGTAAGACATATTATATGACCCTTCTCAATATACAAAGTAATAAATATTCTATAAAGAAAGGTAAATCTTTAATATATGATTCTTCTTTTCATATATAAAACAATTTAAACATTTCCTGACAGACTCCTGTGCTTAACGGTAGATCATTCTAAAATGATTCTATCTAGGTCTTGCCGTTATAACTAGATCTATGGAGCTACTTTAACACAGCCTGCAGGTGTACAGTGCTGTTATAGGAGAGAAATATCTTGCCACCTGCAATTTTGACATTATCAATATATGAATGGGTAGATATTTTAATGAAGTCTTTCATGAAATTCCCAGGTGCCTGTAATATGCAATAACAAATGGGGCATTTCTGTAATCCGTTTAACAAGCTTACCGGAATAAACTTGGCCACATAAATCTTGCGCCCGTTTTCGATCAGCTTGAATTGATACCCTTAAAATTTTACCCTTAAAATTTCTCTCCTGTTTCTTGTCAACAATAAACTTTACCAAGACCAGCATTTTCGTACCTTTGCTGCACTGAAGGTATCACACCGGTAATTGTCCAATCAAAATGAACTTCGTCAATTGTAGTTCCATATATTTAAAAAAAATAATTTTTTGCTTGCGCGATTTTTCTCATTTCCTCTTCTTTTTTCTAAAAAAAAATTTGTACCCCTGATTAGGAAATTTTGTGTAATTTGTAGAAATAACCAAATGTATATAAAGGAACTATTTGCTGTTGGTAGCTGAGGCTACTTCCTGAGGTGCACTTCGGCTGTTTACACACATGTGAAAAACACGTGGATTTGAGGGTAGTCTTGTTTGCGGGTAATTTATTTTCGAAATTGCCGCGTAGGGTGTTGTTTTTCTGGTGTCGGCAGACGAGATAGGTAACATAGAACGTGTCTGACTGCGTTATTCGGCATCAATTTTGTAAACTGATTTTTAATGATTTTTTTCCCTCTATAGTAATATATAGTGAAAATAATTACCGGTGTGATACCTTGAAGGAAGTCGTGAATTTCACAATTTCCCGTTTTTCTCAGTCCTTTCCCTTTTCATCGGCTTAAAATCAGCACAGGATATCAAAACAAGAGGTTTGAAAAACAAAACGGTGTTTTAATAGGTCATTCAAGAAACATGACGCAATACACAATGTGAAATTTCAATTACATCTAAAAACGTATCAACAACGTATTTTTTGCCTTATACAGCTAGAAAATCGTAAATATTTGTATGAACACCCATCTATATAGCATACACCGGCGGTTTTAACACTTAACACATCCAAAAGACGTATCAAAATTTCACATCGATTTTACAACACGCATATTGCACAATAACCCAACCCCCCTCCTCCAGCCTTGCGCAGCTGTTTGATGGACTTTCCTTGACATTCATAATTATCATACATAACTCTATGACTTCTTGATTCAATGTCCTTATTCTCAATTAACCCAATTAAGAAATTTCGTATTTCTGCGTAGAGTTTAGAAATTTTATTTTATTTTTATGTCCTAAAGAGAAATTCAGATAATTCATGGTAAATGCCCGTCAAGGTCACTCATATGAACATCAAAATGTCTCCTTAACACAGATTAAATTAATCGTTTTAATTAACACAGATTAAATTAATCGTTTTAAGGACCCAACACGCGAAGTAATATTTCTGGCACGATTTATGACAGTCCCATCGGTAGCAGGATATCAAGGTTCTGACAGCGTAGGCCATAATTCTATTGCCGGCTTCTAAAGCGTTGACCAAAAATTTGTGTTCTGTCTTCGATATTAAGTTTGTCACTAGATATTCTTACCGTTTTGAGCATTTTGAACACTTGCAATTAAACGTCACTATACCTAGCGCCCTTTATATTTGACATACATCTTCTTTAGAACCAAAATTTAGGAAATGTTTTAGCTTAGATTATTTGTAATGAACAGTTACATGGATGATTTCTGTATGATTTGTGTACACGTTTAAAAACGTCATATCATCCAGTCAGACTTTAGTCTTATTTATTTGTTTTAACCAGTATTTAGTCTTCCTAATGTGTTACCCCTGCTTTGAAGAAAGGCTAAATACGCACAACCCCTGACAGATTAGGGGGTCATTATCTGAAACACTAATCAGCCGAGAGTATCAACTTGGTTTAGTCTGTTAAGTGTAATTAATGGGCTCTTCTAGGATACCAAATTGACCAGATGCAGATTCCATTATAGTACCGAAAATTGAATATTTTCACAAAACCAAAGATCTCACTCATATGAAATTTGAAATAATTAGCAATTTAAAAAATGTCATAAATAAATTTAGGATTAATAAGTGATTGAAATAGCAAATTTCATCATCCTTCTTTCTAATGAAACCATTTTTGCGGAAATATCTTGATTTCATACAAAGTTATTTCAATTTAAAAAGTACCACACGCGCCTCATATTTCACTGATGAAACAGGCAGAAATCACGATAGCCCCAAGGGGAAGTAAATCACCAGTTACGTCAGTTATCTTGCTCCGATGGCTATGTGCATGGGGTATACTATTGATGAATGAAACGGGCACCTGCTGTGCAAATTTGACATTTTTTGATGGAGATTTAGTTCTTCATTTGTGTGCGGGGCGTTTCTCCCCCATATCTTTTGGCCTTGGATGGTTCGTCCCTCATACTTTTCGCCTAGAGACTTTGCGTATTGTACAAATATTTGTAGATTAATCAGTCTCCATCATGGCACATCTATGTGAAACAAACTATTGCCGTTTTACAGTTACATTTTTGTAACGTAATTGAGGTTAGATAATAAAAATACAAATTATTACATCGCTTTACAGTTACATTTTAAAAGGTAATTAAGTTTAGATAATTGCATCTATAATTTACGTATGCTGGGGTCATTCTTACTTTGATAGACGCGCCATTTTATGTCAACCCACAGGAAAAATAATGAGGAGATTATCTGTAACAATTGGATACTGTCTTCATACTTTGAAAATGAGGGGTGGGGCATGGGGGCAGAAGCACCTAAAGGGGTGATGGATGGAATCCTCTCTTAACAATGGGATGGGGACGGCGAGACATTTGTAAAAAATAACGACTGTTTTACTCTATTTTTTGCATCAAATTTAATTGAAATTGGTATTAACTATCGTGTGTTTTCATATATTCGTTGGGGATTTTTTTTCAATTTGTTTTACAATTCAGGGGGGGGGGGGCATGAGGATAATCTGAAGCTTGACGCATTAATTGACATTTCATTCTCTCTCTCTCTCTCTCTCTCTCTCTCTCTCTCTCTCTCTCTCTCTCTCTCTCTCTTTCTCTCTCTCTCTCTCTCTCTCTCTCTCTGGTATACAAGAACCGTGCATTGACCCCCCTTCCCAATTTCGATTTATTCAATCGTTTCATGCAATTTGTGAGCTTAGATATTGGCCATCTACCGATACAGTAAATCGTACCAGAAGAAACCCTATTAAATCACTGACAAAGAATCATATTTGGACAGTCTTTGTATACGCATTTTCCTACGCATGCACTGTTTGAACTCTGTCATTATCTGATGTCTGTTAATATTTGTGTTTATTCCATGTACTGAATCACTTTCAATTCTCCTGATTCACGTAACCCTACCCACAACCTCCCCTCACTGTCCACACTTAGTCCATTAGCATCATCTAGTCCACAATTGTCCACACATCTCAGGAAATGTCCGTTCTGATCCAGGATGTGTAGACAGTCATTGTTGATATCTGCCACAATGATCTGACTCATGGAGTCTGTCACTATATGTTTAGGATAAAATGAATTCTTCCTCCTGGCTGGTGTACCGTCGTATCGGAATCGGACTCTTCCTGACTTGCCCACCACAACCACTGTGTCAGCATTACAATCAGAGGCACAGATGTCTTTATTGTTGTTCTTCACCACATACAGTGGGTATTTCCCTCCTTTATAGATTGGTTCTCCATTTTCACCTCTATCTATTTCCTGCTTCACTGTGTGTCCCTGATAACGGACAATTTTATTTTGGCTATCATCAGTAGTACCCATACTGACCAGGATTTCCCCTGACTCAGTACAGCATAGTCTGTCTGGTTTCCAGTCCCGTGGTGCGGTTATCAATGTCTCTGTTCTCCCGTGTCTGACAATATTCACAGTTCTATTGCGACCATCACTGTATACCAGTTCTCCCTGTCTGGTCACTGTGATGCCATTAGGCCAGATACATGTGGTGGTGGCAGTGTCCCGTACAGACCCGTGTATGTCAACACGTCTTATGGTTTTATCTTCACCACTAACCCAGGCTTCATCCACTCCCACACAGGCAACATGGAATAGAGGATTAACTTCGGTAGGAATGGTGGCAATCACGCTGACTTTGTCCAATAGCTTTCTTATTGGTGATTTATAGACATCATCTGCCAGACCGGATAATGATATCTGTTGAAGTGTAGCCATGTACTCTTCTAATTCCAGGCTGAGTTCACTCCCTTGGACTGTGTTGGTTTTCAGTGACGGCATTTTTACATCAATGTCAGCAGGCATGTTCCTGTTTTCTCCGAGTTTGGATTCGTAGTTGGTGACGGCAGACACGTTTTTTGACTTTATAATTTCTTTGTTTTGTTGAACTCTTTGGGTCATGTCTGGAATTCGATTTTTTACTTTGGATTGGTGGGATTTTAGAACAGTCAGATGATTCTCTTTCATGGCATTGAGCAAAGAACCGAGCTTATTGAAAATAGTGTCTACTTCTTGGTGCCAGAATTTTCTGTGTTTTTCTTTCTCTTTGGCCATTTCATCAAACTTGGTTATTGTAATGGATAGCTCGTTTTCTGTTTCTTCATTTTTCTTTTCGTACTGAGGGATAATATTGGATTCAATTTCCTGGGTTTCTTTTTCAATGTCTTTTTTCTTCTTATTGAAAATCTCGGACATGTCTTCATATCTGTGTCCATTATGGGGACCGAGGATGCATTTCAGGCAAACTGGAACATCACATTTTTTGCAGTGGGCCTCACATCTTTCATTGGGGTGGATTTCGCAATCAGGAAAAACAAGCTTTATTTTTCTCTTTGTGAAAGGAACGATGTCATGCGCTAGGGATTTGAACTTCTCCACATGTTTGCTGACGCAATCCAAACACAGACTGACTTGACAGATGTTGCAAAATTTTTGGTTGGGGTTGTCACAAAAGTCACAGGTGATGCCATGTTGTGCCCAGCTGGAGGGCGTGGCCATCATCTGTATTATCAGAGGTGTGAACTGTAAATAGTTAAAATTTAATTGAATAATTAAAAAAAATCTTTATTCATGAGAAGATGCTGATGAATATCTTTATTTTTCACCTAATATCCCCAGCATTTCACTCCTATCTTGTTACATAAGCAAGACCCCTGGAAGTTATATAAATGAAAATTTTCGCATGGAATCTTGGCTACGCCCCTTTAATACACAAACTAGGATCGTAAATAATTACACACCCCTTCTTAGCTAATCAGTGTTGGGTGCAGGATTTATTTTTAAAGAGAGCAATAGTCTGGGGGTTCGAGGGTTTTTAGGGATTTTAAAGTTGCTTTTACGAGTACATACATTATACATTGAAGCAATGCTTTAGACGCAGCCGAATGAATAAATAAATGTTACAAATAATAGCTTCGTTTACCTTTGTGCACTTGTTTGTACGTATCTTGTAAAATCTTATATACTTTTGCTTTTGTTCTACTACAATATTTTTTCACATTTAAGGGGGACCCGCCTCTCTAAATCCGCCACTGATTATTACAATGATATATACAGTAGGACCCTCCTAATTACTGACCACAGGAATTCTAAATTAGCTCGATATGGAAGAAAATCTTATATCTGTTGTTTAAGTAAGTATGCAATGATCAAAATATTACATATACGGATTAATGCATGTTTAAAATTTGACTAAATGATTTACCTTTTATGTGTATTCACTGTTAATAAACAAGAAATCCATCGCCCCTCCCCGATATTCCCCAGGCTGGAAAGTACTTTCAGTTTGGTGTTTACTCTTCCTGGTTAAAATAGGCCTTGTCAAGACGTGTTTACCTGTGATCATGCACAAACTTAGAGTTATCCCTTTTTACATTTTTTAATCAATGAGACCATTTAATAGACATGCAGAGTTTCAAAACAAAAAGATACATTATTTTACCGCTTTTTCACGTATCATATAAAAACAATATTTAAGATGCTTTAACGGGAATTTTACTTTGGTAAAATGAAGTTAATGAACCGTTATACGCTAAATGGTTTGTAGAAGGCGCGTTTAAAGAATTTACAAACAAGTATTTTGATCATACAGGCCTTCTTATCCAGTTTCTCATTATTTCCGTATTTATCTAAATTATCCAACAGTCTCCACAACTTTTGAGGGTCCTCCGCCGCGACCAAAAACTCAAACCCTCCAACATCAGACAAGCCCGACGTTCTCTAATTTCTTCTTATGATATGCAAGAAAACCAGGTTATATCAATGTCATCTTTATGTAAAAAAAGCAAATTATTTATTTACCGTACATACATATCAGGGTTCGAAATTAACTCATGTCCGTAAGTCCGAGACTAGTAAAAAAAAACGTGTCGGACTAGTGAACTCTCTATAGCACTAGTCCGTACGGACTAGTGAAAATCTGGAAATCAATCTTGAATATGGTAAAGATTTTTAGCAAGATTTGTTCGAGTCTCTTAGATGTTTGAAGTTATGGTCGATTAATTACCTGCATGGTTAAGTGTTTGTGTGACTATGACATCCTGAGCTTCCAAACACATGGAGTGCATTCGAGACCGCCGTTCTTCGAACATGCACAAATGTTTTCCGGACTAGTGAACATCAACAGTGACTAGTCCGTACGGACTAGTGCTTGAAAAAGTTAATTTCGAACCCTGCATATACATAATAAGAATATCAATACTAAAACTTTCATTCATGAAATTAAACTGAATTCCAATGTGACCCAAGGGTGATTAAAACAAACATCACTATTGAATGCCATATGAACATTACATGTAATACATTTTAAGCAGCAATGCTACGCCATATTCAGTAAATGAGGAATCATGTCATTATCTTTGAAGGCTAACTTCAACCCAATCTACTCACATTGTGTGAAACCACGGAATTTGTTTGATGTTTGGCCGGGTTACACGAAGTGCAAATCCGGTCTATAGTATGGTGAAGTGCGGGCGGGCGGGCGGGCGGGCGGTTGGGGAAATTTTGTGAAATCAACTCCTCCTACAATTTTTTATGTACAACCTTGAAACTTTGCAGAAAGTAAGTATATATATTGAAGTTATGCACTAGGTTTTTTGAAGTCTGACCTTTGTCGAATATGGGCGCTACAGCAAAAAGTTGTTACTAAAAATAGAGTTCAACTTGAAAAAGGTAAATGAGATTATCTTTTGTGGTTAAATTTAGTTGCACTACCTCTGAGGAAAAATTCAATTATATATGAATGTCAAATTTTCTGGGCATGAGTTGTAAATTTGCAATATAAATAGAGAAATTATGTTTCTTTATCATATAATCATATACAATTCAATCACCTGAAGTTATTGTTCATTTTAGTTATTATTACTTAATATTACATATATCAGCAGTGCTCCAAGTTGCGAGTAAAACGGTCGCATTTGCGACCAGAAAATCAATTTTGCGACTAGAGATTATAATTAAGTCGCATTTTCGCGGGTGAAGAAAATTTGGGCAACCAGTAAAATTTTAGAATCGGGATCGGAAGTCTGAATAAATATTTTTAGTCTCGGTCAAAACAATCAAGATGGCGGGAAAACGAGGTTTAGAGCACTTTGGATTTATCAATAGTAAAAAACAGAAGCCTCAGCCTTGTACATGTAACAAAGAAATTCAAAAATCACACGGGGAAAGTTCTGCATCAAAAGATGGCGTAGCAATGTCTAAAGAGAAATGCAAAAGTAAAGGAAGAACCCCAGTCCTGAAATGGCGGAGGAAATTTTCGTGATGGCAAAATGTTTTTGCAGAATTTGTGAGGCCAATAAGCCAGCAACGTCCACAATTTCTAGACATCCATTGTCCTATTTTGCCACGACCTAGTGTACATCTTTCAAACGTGGAAATGTGACTATTCACGGTAACAGTAAGAGACATGTCGTTGTCCGTGACTGCATTATTAGCAGTAAGTCGAGCGGGGCAACAGATAACTACCACCAAATAAATCCCTACCCAAATTATTTACTCTAAATATTGCAACCCGGCCAATTGAGTCTTTGACCCATTTTTTATTCTAAATCAGAGGAACACGGGATCTCCTTCAATATCATTTCACTAGTTAATATAGTCCTTTTTTTCCTGATAGTTCTTTAGTTCAGATAGTCCTTTTCTCTGATATTTCTCTAGTTCAGATAGTCCTTTTTCCTGATAGTTCTCTAGTTCAGATAATCCTTTTTTCTTATATTGCAACAGTCAAAATCTCAACAGTTTAGACTTATCCTTTTATGGTACCATCAGCTACATATGTTGAAATGAACCTACTAATGAATAATTTTACAAAAAAAAACAACAAAAAAACCAACAACAAACAAACAACAACAACAAACAAACAATAAATAGGGAGGTACATTTTGCTACGAAACAATGTTAACCAAACAAGTAAACACCATATCCTCATAATTGTGAATGTAAAAAAATACAGCCTGAATTACAGAAGGTCCTCCTGCACTGTAGCAGCACAGATACAAACCTACCACAGTGAGAACAGTCTACTGGAGCCATTCCGAAGTATTTACCGTCAGGGGGCATGGTACTGAGATTGGACTTCTGCTAGTTCACAACGATGTGGTGTGTGCCATTGGCGAGTAGAAGGCTGTCTTGCTAGTGCAATTGGACCTATCGGTTGCCTTTGACACTGTAGATCATTCACGCTTGCTGCAAATACTGAAGACCTTGGAATTAAAGACACTGTGCTCATGTGATTCGCGTCCCATCTTACCAATCGGACCCAGATGGTCAAAGTGAAGGGAGCAAAGTCTGTTGCCACTGAGTTGGGCTGCGGTGTCCCTCAGGGATCGGTCCTCGGGTCCGTTCTGTTCAACATCTACAGGGCATCCCTGAGGCTCTTCACAGAAAGAACAATATCTTGTACCATATGTATGCTGACGATGATAAACTGTATATCATCATCAAAGTCCAACAGGCCACTCTTGTAGTCAGTCAGATGGAGTCTTGCTTGAGCTCAGTTCAAACCTGGATGGCTCAGCATCACCTCAAGATCAACACAGACAAGACTGAGGTGCTAGTGATATCCTCCAAATAAATTACATGTACCTCTAATAAATGGCTTCTAAGTTGCATATACCCTCATTGCAAGTAGGAGATTATTTTATCGCTCCTGTTATTAAGGCAAAGGACGTTGGTGTAACCATTGGCTGTCTTGTGATCATTGAGGCGCAAATCTCATCAGTGTGCAGAGGTTCCTTCATCCACTTTAAAAACCTGAGCTAGCTGAGGAGATATCTTGACAGAGAATCGCTGGAATGTGTTGCCCATGCCTTCATAACAACAAAGCTGGACTACTGCAACTCGCTCTACTACGGTTTACCATCAAAGCAGATCAAGCGACTTCAATCCATCCAAAACGATGCAGCAAGAATCGTCTCAGGCACCCGCAATACGACAGAATTACACTAGTACTACGCTCCCTCCATTGGCTGCCAGTTCAGCAAAGAGTCATCTTCAAGACATTGGTGTTAGTGTACAAAACATTCAACATCATGGCTTCATCCTATCTGCAGGAACTCATAACACCCTACGCTCAATCCAGAACTCTGCGGTCCAGTGATCAGAGCCTACTACAAGTGGCATTTACCAAATCATCTGTGATTCAAACTCGAGCTTTTAGTGCGACTGGTCCTAAACTGTGGAATGCTCTACCATATGATATCAGAACTGCTGCAAGTCTCTGTATCTTTAAATCGAAACTAAAGACTCATCTGTTTACAATTCATTACAACTAGTCTGTGCAGATGAACTCTAAGTCAAGATTACTATGTTGTGCAATCATAACGGACACCGTATCTTCATCTGCTAGTCATTTGTTCTTATACAACTTATTTTATTGTTATTCAAATAGCATTTAGAGCAGTAGGGATTTTACACTTTACAAAAAAATTATTATTATTATTATCTTGACAGTTCTGTACTATAAATAGAATATGAAAAGACATACATGTTATTATGTCTGAATTAAGGAAGTCCCTCATCTTCCCTTCCGGTCACATGTTTTGTGAAAGTTGTGAGGAGAGGATTTAATGATTGGATACATACAACAAGCCCCAGGACATTATTTACTGCATCAAGGTACATGTAGGTCTTTGCTTACGAAAGCCAGATAGGCTCATTTTTGAAAAGTAAAAAAACCCCATCTAACTCGTTATAACGAATTAGTATCTCGTTATAACGAGTTAATTATCTCGTTATAACGAGTTAGTATCTCGTTTTAACGAGTTAGCTATCTCGTTATAACGAGTTAGTTATCTCGTTATAACGACATAATTATCTCGTTATAACGAGTTAGTGTCTTGTTATAACGAGTTAGTTATCTCGTTATAACGAGTTAATTATCTCGTTATAACGAGATAACTAACTCGTTATAATGACTTAATTATCTCGTTATAATGAGTTAGTATCTCGTTATAACGACTTAATTATCTCGTTATAACGAGTTAAAGAAAATTTCTACATATTTTATTGCCAAAGGATTAGGCACAAGATATACAACATAAATAGTCTTCTATAATTAGAACAATTTTGGAAAACGGTGCAAGTTTGCGTTGCTGACTAATGTTACATTGTAATTGTGTATGACATATCTTTGTGTTATTAGTGCACGGGACAAAACATTTCTTTCTAAATTAAAAAGTCACCCAATGTGCATTGATCTTTATAATAGTTCAGAATTTTAGCAGCGAAGTGCTATGAAATAGCAAACCTTTTTGTTTTAAAATCGATATAATTTCAAAACCCCTATCATTAAAAAAAAAACCTAGAATCAAGTTTGTTATCTTTGAATACTTTTCAATGCGTTTGATGTTTTCAGTTGCAGATCGCTCAACATGGCTAGCTGTTCAAGAATCTTTATATTCCTGTTCATGGAACTCTTGGACCTTCTTCTGGACTGGGATTTTTACGTTGAGATCGGAAACACCGACCTTATTGCCAAAGAATTAAAATACTGTATTCTTGGTTTCGCCATCCTTGGATCGCTGTTATTTATGGGAACGGTATTCAGTAAGTATGTCGACGTCACTTCGGAAGACGATTCCATGTACGGCAAAGAAATGAATGACGAATGGGATGCATTTCTTTCCTTCCTATCCACGTTTTTTGAAGATCTTCCACAAATCATACTAGCACTGGTTGTTGCACTTAATACGAATAGTTTGCTCTCTTTTGTTCAAATTGCAAAGGCCATTTATGGAATTATTGAACCGATGATCCAGATGAAGTTGAATGAGAGAGAGTACTCGAAATTGAGAAAAACTACTTCTACCAAATGGTACAAAGACGTTGAATGTTTTGGTCATGTCGTGATCATGATCGTTTCCTTTATTTTGTTCATAGATCTTCTCTATCATCTCTGAAGATATCTTTTATGAGAACAGTTAAAAATAGATTGATTGTCATCAGCTTTATAAGTGTATACAAGGTTTGTTAGTTTGTTGAAAAGAGTACGTAAAATGTATTATATATACTGATTTTTGATGAAAAATACTGTGCATGATATTGAAAATAAAAACACGACTTGTATTCCAATGTTCATCAGTTTTTCAATCTGAAATTGGACGCTAAACATGTATTATAGATGTAATGGAATATATGTGCATTCCTTTTAGGTGAACACCGAGTCCAATCAATACCCACTATATTTCAATATGTTTTAATCGGAACAACTGCATTTTACTGGTATATATTTGCAAATCATATGAAAATACCTTGTGCTCTTCACACATTACAGAGTCACAAATTGCAATACAATGCAAAAAAAATAATTTTAGAATTTCTCGTCAATTTTTTGTTAGTAAAATTCGTTTACTCAACAAAAGGTGAAGATAACGAATGGTAACCAATATCATAACTCCTATATGCAATATGAAATATGGTTGGGCAAACAAGGATCCCTGGATATACCAGAGGGGGGATCAGGTGCCTAGGGGGAGTAAACATCCTCAGTGGACCGGTCACCCCCGCAGTGAGCTCTATATACATGTATTGATCAGGTAAACGGAGTTATCCGAATTCAAAATCAGCGTACCAAGAAAGGCCTAACAATCAGTAAGAAACACGTCAGACAGCATTGGACCCAATAATGAGTTGTATCGGCAAAGTAGAGCGTTATCACGACCATATACTTTGTGAAATGATGAATTTAAACGAGACTGTTGGAACCCCTGCACCATGAACTTGTTTGGCAGTAGAATTCTTCGATTTAAAAACTGACCATTAGCAGAACAAGCTCCTGTGTATTGAATCAGTTGAGATATATAAACACCATATGCAGGTGATAATGGAACACAAATGTGGGAAGTTGACGATGGAGAAGCTGAAATCATCCCGTTTGCTATACAGCTGAGTTGCTAGTTTGCCGGTAATATCTACTTTCAATAAAATATCTAAGTATGAAGCAGAAGTTAATTGATTTAAACTGAAAATATTTTCCAAAAAAAAAAAAAAAAAAATCAGCCATTTTCCGAAGGCATGACGTTGTTAAGCACGTAACTTATTCCGGCGTTGTATTGGTTAAAAGATAAGTGACTAAAATTAAAGTTTGACAACTGTGGAAAATGTAAAAAGTTGATCTACCATTATTACAATATGTCCTTCGTTTACGAAGATTTTGGTGGGCTGCAAGATTGTGGACCTGTGGGAAATATTAGCGGTAGATTTGACACTCACAATGATTGAAATATTAAATTAGCGGAGGACAAATCTTACAGCAAGAACGGCGCTGTTTGGAGGCGCAGCAGTAAGAGAAGGATCGTGGTTTTCAGGGAGTGATTTGTTGTAAGAACAGACAGTAAAATCAACAAGCTCCTTGGGGACTTCATTTCAAGGGAAAGATCATTCATGAGAATTGATCACACTAATATCAAACGAATTTACACTTTTCGGAAAAGACAACCGTTGGTCATTTGCCTGGTAACAAAAACACAGACCACCTAAATGCTAGGATAGATTTATCTGACGACTAAGGCTAGTATTTCTTTTCATTTTAGTGATTATTGGGGGCTACCACACCAAAGGCTTAATTACGCTAATACTCAAGAAGGCCCTCTTTTTCTCGATTAAATTCTGCTTGCCGCCTCAATAACAAAGAAAAAAGCGACGATCATGTTTCTAGTCTATTTCACTTCGCACGCAGATCTAAAATCAAAAAGACAGCCTTACCGGAGTTGTATAGTAGCCTGTCCCCTATATCAGATCCCCTACCGGAAAAATGCCTATATAGTAGCCTTTCCCCTGGGGGGGGGGGGAACTACTATATAGTAGATCTTCCCCCATAGCAGGGTTACCCCCCCCTCACCTTTTTGGCTTTGATTTTATAAAACAGACTATGAAAAGGCAGTTATTGATATTGCATAGACCTGAGTATCGAAAAGTGTATGTTGTCGGTAGTTTCAATGTAAATACATATACATATATTTTTATAGAGACAAATTTTAGAGATATGTTTTACGGTATTACTGAGGATGTTTAAAACATACGGAATTATAAAATAAAAAAATAAAAAAATAATTAAATACATAACTGCCCTAAGTGAAGAGATATTTAATATAAAGCACAGGAAATTTCACTTTATTTGGATACCCACTTCCGCCCCTACCCGGAGTTGAACTCACGAGTCGACCTGCGGAACCAAATCTCCTAGCAGCATGTAACCAGCGCACTAGACCCCTCGACCATCTAGGCAAGTCGGAAACTTGCTTTAGATGACGATGGAAATCATGGAATATCCTCACCATGCTGTCACACTCTACACGGTCATTGAGAATGGAAATAGGATACAGTTATTTTAACGTACATTTAAGAGGATCATACATGATACACATTGCATGTGAAATATTTATATAAAGCACGGAAATAGCAATGGACTCTCAAATGAACATAACTGTCCTAAGTGAAGAGATATTTTATTATACCGGTAGAAGACCAATCTATAATGCTTACAAAAACCGTGAAACGATTGGATGAATCAAAAGAGGGATGAGATAGACTGGGAATTCACACATTTCAGAGAAATTATTGCCCCCAAAAAGAAATTATGAAAAAAGGAAGGGGTATAGTAATATTCATACTTCAGGTGTCTGTGCCCCAACTCACGATCTGCGGAACCAAATCTCCTAGCAGCATGTAACCATCGTCATCGAAAGCAAGTTTCAGACTTGCCTAGATGGTTATGGATACGCGAGTTGTAAGTACTGCGCTATTTTAACACATCGTTTGTGAAGTAGAAGTATTCTTAGCAAGAATTTGTTCATGTATTAAGAAAAACGTGTCGTGTGATTGTGTCAAATAAAAGAGATGAGATGGGTTTTGAGTTGAAGAGACTTGTAGTATGACATCTCCCTGGCCTGCCGCTCGCCAAAATTCCTTAGGTAACGCTGTAATTACTTGGAAAATGTGCTCCGAAACGGGGACCCCTTTTCTGTTTACAAATTTTTGTTTCATACCTTGTGTATTTTATTATACCGGTAGAAGGCCAATCTCTAGAGCTTACAAAAAACGTGAAACGATTACATGAATCGAAAGAGGGATGAGATAGACTGGGAATTCACACATTTCAGAGAAATTATTGCCACCAAAAAAAAAATTATGAAAAGGGGGGTGGGGATAGTAATATTCATACTTCAGGTGCCTGTGTGAACATGTACATGTAATAAATTGAGATGGCAAAATGAATAATAGTTAAGCTTTCACCAAATTCTATGGTCCTTATAACGATATAGTTTGCCGTTACAACCTATCATTGGGTCAAATGCTCTCTGACGTGTATCATACCGATTGTTAGGCCGTTCTTGGCACACTGATTTTGACTGCGGATAACTCCGTTTACTTGATCAAGATATAGGGCTCACGGTGGGTGTGATCGGTCGACAGGTGATGCTTACTCCACCTAGGCATCGAATCCCACCTCTGGTGTGTCCAGGGGTCCGTGTTTGCCCAACTATCTATTTTGTATTGCTTATGGGATTTATGAGATTGATCACTGTTCGTTATCTTCAGAGAGACATTAAAGCTTACTGTCTAGTCATAGCATATATCAAATTACATACATAACATATGTTTAGAATATTAATAATGCGGTGCATTTAAAAAATGTTCATACAATTGTTTGCGTGTAGAAATTAAATTTCTGTTATTTCCCAATTTGTTTGGTGGTACAACTACGTTAGTCACTACTTCATCTTTTAGCAATACCAGCTGATTCCTTTATTGAAATGTAAATCTATACATATATTTTGTAATGTTTAATTCTAAAAATGCGAAATGTAGTCACTGTGACTTAAATCTCGGGAATTTCCATTCCTCACCTTTCTTCTGATTCTGTAGAAAGAACTGCCGTTATATATAGGTCACATTTTCATTCTATGTATTGTTACATTGAAATGATTATTGACGTTAATGAATGCGTGTAGTTTGGGATTCCGTTTCTGAAGAGGAAATTGAGGCACATACTCGTAATCCCCCCCCCCTTATTCAAGTGTAAAAATCACAAATTCCATATTCTATTCCAATCATATGCAGTCTTACTCATTGAATGAAGGTAATTCATTAATTCTTGGGTGGTATGATTCTATAGAATTATCTTGAATTAAAAAGAAATAAGTGATCCCCACTTGTTGTTCGCATTATCTCACGGTTATTGTTTATCAGACAGGGACGGATCTAGGAATTTTTAAAAGGGGGGTGTCTACCATTATTTTTGGTTTTTAAAGGAGAGGTTCGATTCTCAAAATGCATTATTTTTACACTTTTCTTGCAAAACTTTCTGACGAAGGGGGCGGGGGTTCAATACGGAACTTTTAGGATGTGCCAGAAAGACCAATTAGACTTGACGTTTATTCTCCGCGGTCACGTGCAAACTCCGTACAGCGTCAAATTCTCCGGGACTACTTTCCCCTACGAATAATGATATTGGAGTTGTAGCGTAACGGAATATACTGAACTTACAGGAGCTTGGGTCATGTGATAATAAGCAACTGTAGGGCAAAGTTGACATCGATACATGGTGTTTCTCTAGCAGACGGTCTGTAAAGACATATGCGCAGTCCCACGATGACGATCCAAGTCACTATTGGTGCTTAGTACCTGGATGTAAATTAGATGAAAGGAAAAAGGCGCATTTAGACGCGTATCATTGGATGGAAGGCTTGAAGTTTTACCGATATCCTCAAGATATCCCCTATATTTATTTCGCTCGCCAACTCACATAATTTGATTAAATGCATTTCCTATAAATGGTTGTAGTGATTCCTTTCTTTGAAAAATAGCATTTTAATACAGTAGGCCTAATTTGATATTAATTTAAGTATTCCATGCTTGTTTTCTTAGTTGTTATTATAATCCGGAAGTGACATGCCTACAAATTACGTTTAACGCGCGATAAAAGTCAGAGTGGGTCCGAATATCGAAAGTCCCGTATTCCCGGACCCCCTCTGGATCCGCCTCTGTCTGGTATAAATCTTCAATACGTATACTACCACAACCAGTAATTCAATACATGCACCACCATCATTATGTCATGAACTCTAGTTGAATAGGAATGGATTCAGTGTTTGAAATATCATATGATTAATTTGAGAACGAAATGGGGTGAGATCGACTTTGTAAAATCATGCAATATGTTAGGTTTCTGCAAGAAAACTATTTATAGCATTCAAAAATAGCAGTTTCGGTTTGATTTCAGAGAAATTCGATTCGGAAATTTACTTTCTAAAATTAGAACCTTATAAAAATAAATTCAATCATGTTTTATGCGTAAAAATAAGCTGTATGCACTGCACATTTTATTTAGTCATGTTTTGCTTGACTGATATTCATAGTTCGCTTCGCACCAAATGCCTGTCTGTAGAGCTATTTCGGTTTGTTTATATTGGTTACTTCGCGTAGTCAAGAGGGTTCCGTGCTACTCTCAGTACGCAATACGTCAAATTGTATTATGTAATTCCAAGTTATCACTGGTATTAAACTGATAGTAACGGAAATGAATGATGATAGTAACGTTTTACTTTCATTACTATCATCCTCGCTGTTTTTTCAAAGACGAATTTTCTGTTCATATGAGCCGTATAAAAGATAAAATAACACCTGGTTGTAATTGTTGCTAGTATATGATATTTCTTACCTACATATCATTCGCAAATAAACAATACAAATAGATATAATAAGTAAACGTGATCTTACCGGAATTTCCTTCCGTCATCTTGGGATGATAGTAACGATCGTTACTATCATCAGTTTAATAACAGTGAAGTTATGTACTTTTATAATGCTCTTTTTCAGTTACGATAGAAATGTTGAAACATTATAAAAATCATTGACAATAGTTGATCACATATACGATATGTTACAAGGTCACTTAGTCGATGAGTGTTTCATGACAAAAACTTGTTAGATATACACAGAGTTCATTATATCGTATTTCCAAATACACCTAAAGCTTAAAATTTCCTAACATAATAAGAAAGATTGGAAAGATTTGGCCTGTAGAGCGATGGAAGTAAATTTAAAACTGCAATAATTTGAATAAGCGTAAATCACATGTATTTATCTATAGGTGAAAGTTAGTATAGGTGTTTATACATAAATATATATAACGATATGCTGCTTTAAGAAAACTGATGCAATTTCCCCAGAATACAGAAACGATGTATTTACCATGTATTATGCATATCATAATGTGATATTTCTTTTTCGTTAGTAAGTTATAATCATCAGTGGCGGATCTAGGGGCGTAATGGGGGTTGCAACCGCCCTTCGGCTGAATATGTAAACAAAAATGGTGATTTTTGTCATTTTGGGCTTTTCAACGTTTGGAGAGAAAAAAATAGCATGGTAGGGTAGGATTTGAATTCAATCGTTTAATTCCATAAACATTTTGCGCAAATGAATACATTAGTGAGATTAGATGAGTTTCTTAAATTTCATGGAATCTTAATTATTGATTTCAGACATGTCATCTAATATTTCATTTGAAAATCTGCTAATTAAGATTAATCCGCATATCCTTTTGTAGGAGAAAACAGAGAGAAACAGTATGTAATACAAATGTACAATATTATTTAGGTTAATACTAACGATCATATCTACATGTATGGTTTTAAATTTCACTTCTAACTACACAGTAACAACATCAAAATGAAATGATTATGGTGAATATATTTTGTAAAATTGTGATCCTATTTCTAAAAAAACCCATCAAAACTAGAATTAAATTACATGATTAATGCCAGTACTGACAGGATGCATTTAGCACATCATAGATTTAGAAATTAAGTTTAAATCAAATGACTAAGAAAAAAGAAGAAAACCATTGTCTAGCTATAATTATATCTTGAATTACAGAGGGCGAGTCCGAGTGTCAAAATAGATCAGTTATAGATTGATATAAAACTATAAACATAGTCCCATGGTGTAAATGTTATTGAATATTTATAGCCATATAATTCCAGAAGGAGGTCACAATTAGATAGTCGAGCTTCGCGATTAACCTTTCCCCCAGAAAGCATAAACTGACCAAGTTTGATGGTCCTAAGCCTAAATACACAAACAAGCTAACAGATGGACAGACGAAACTCCGGACGGACGGACGGACAATCAAGCATATAACATAAATCAATGTTCAGCCCAATGACATCAAATATTACCTGGAGTATAAAAATAGAACTGGTATTTTGTATTCTAAAAATAAACGTGACATACACCACATGTAACACTTTCCACATCTTGTACGCTCAGACGAGCGCCATTCACTGAAGAGGAAACCGTTGTTTGGAATAATTAGATATCGAGTAATAAGGTAATTTTATCTTTTTTATTTCAAAATTTAGAATTATATAAGATTCATAAATTCGAATCATAGTTATTTAAATAAGTAGTTTGAGTATTATAAGAATTGAAATTTCAAATGATCATAAAATGAAGACCTAGACGGAATCCCCATTCTTCCCTCCTAGTTCAGTGCCTTTATATTTTCAAACATCAATATTCACAAAAATTTCATGAAAATTATTTGGTATCTAGTTTTTAAACACAAATGGTGCAAATATTATGGCATAGGGCCTAAGTAATTCAGCGTTTAGAATGACTATTGACGATACTCATAATCTATCTATACAAGATATTACAATTATTGTACGTTATTCTTCACTCTATTTATTAAAAAATATTTAAGATGTAATGTTTCTCTTTCTTTTGTGAAAGACTTTAAAGGGATCATTAGCCGCTATGTTTACCGATTGTCACAATGAAATGAGTAAAACAGCCGTAAAAACCTCAACACTAACATACTGATATCCAGACATCTTGCGATCTTTGTTGTAATTTTTATATTACATTTGATTTTATTTATACAGAAGAACTGGTCCAAACATTATTGCATGAAAGTGAATAATCTTTACAGAATTATCATAAAATTCGATTGAATATGAGTTTTTTTTTACTCCCATTATTTTTCTGAACTTTTTTTTAACACATCCCAATATTTTAATCACGGTTCAGTGTTGAAATGGTTTTATGTCGTATAGTTGACAGCAATGTGCGTGATAAAGCATTCATAAACTTTCGCTTTGAGTACAGAGAATTTGATATTCAGAAAAACCACTTTTCTATAATTAGAACAATTTGGAAAACGGCCTAAACGCGCGTTATTGCCTAAGGATACACATAATTGTGTACGATCTTTCCCCGTGTTTTCAGTGCCTGAAGCAACACATTTTTTAGAATTGAAAACGTTTTTTTAAATATATACAATTGCTTTTTAATAGCTCAGTATTATAGCTGCGAATTGCCATAAAATAATAAAATTTTGTGTTTTAATCTAATTTTTTTTTTTATAATTTGAAAACACCTATTGTTAAAAGATAATCTTGGAGTAATCATGAAATATATTGTATTTATTAGAATGCACCCAGACTTGTATTCTCTGAAATAATTATATAAAATTAAAATTTTAACAACTTTACTTAACCACCCCCTTTCATTATGCAATTCTTTGAAAATGTTGTGTGATTGTTTATTCTTTCACGCCCCTCTCGAGAATATTTCACTCATATGGGGCCGTTGCTGGTGAAGGGCTGCAAAATTTAGGCCTATGTTCGGCTCTTATGGCCTTTAGAGAAGAAGGGGTGTTTATCGTGTCACACCTACTATTGCACGGAACCTCGGTTTAAACGGTTTCATTTGAAGGGTCACTCCATTTAGGCGCCTCTTACGAAAAGCGAAGTGGACTGAGGACCAATCGTAACCCGGATCCCCACGAAAGACTTTGAAAATATCAAAATTAAAATAAGATAAAAACTTATTGGGTTATTACTACAGTCAGGACATGTATAGGTACTCAGAAAGAATACTATTAGAAACTCTCAAGATTAGAAATTGAATAGATCATTGTACATTTCTTGTTGATGATGTGAAAATTAGAATAATTTGACATTTGAAGTAGATGACGACATCAAACTAAAAGGCATGTGCTATTTTAAAAAAAATCAACACTTTAATTTATATTTTCAATTACAGATTTCTTTCAACATGGCTAGCTGTTCGAGAATCTGCATGTTTTTTTTACTATAGTCTTGGAAGTAGCTGACCTCATTCTGGACTGGGACTTTTACGTTGAGATAAAAAATACAAACCTTATCGCGCAAGAAATTGTATATTGTATTCTTGGTTTTGCATTCCTGGGATCGCTACTTTTTCTGTGCACAGTGATTACGAAGATTGTCATCATTTGTGATAACGATTATGATGAAGAAAATGACACATGTACTACAGTTCTTTCCTTGCTATCCACTGTTTTTGAAGATTTTCCACAAATCATCCTCGCACTGTTCGTTGCGTTTAACACGAAGGACTTACTGTCTCCTGTTCAAATTGCAAAGGCTGTATATGGAATCATTGAACCGATAATCCAGATCATATTAAATGCGAGAGAGTACTCGAAATTGAAGAAAAAGATGTGGGATGATAACACTTGTCTCAAAGGGTGCAAAATAACTGAAATCCTCGCTAGTGTCGTCATCATTATCTGTTCCGTTATATTGCTCGTAGATCTTGTCCTGCATCTCTGAATATACCTTCTGTAAGAGATTAATTGTCAGATAATAATATAATGTCTAGGAAAAGGGCCTACAAAATATTCGATGTATTTACATATTATTAAATGAAACATACATAAGAACAGTATAAAAAGAATGGATTAATTGTCATCATCTTGAGAAAGTGTATAAAATGATTGTTATTTTGTGGAAATAGGTAAAATGTATTATATATATTTATTTGTAATGAAGCATATTGTCTGTGATAATGCAAATAAATAATCACCTGGTATTCCTGTGTTGATGATTCAATCAGAAAATTATCGCTAAGCATCATTAGAGATATAACGGATACCTCTGCATTACTGTTGGTTAGCAATTAAATCCATTTAAAGTCTACCATTCAAACATCTGGGGTATGTGGACTTCAATATGTTTTAATCATATGTGTGTTAGTATGATACAATGAACATCGTCTAATAGTGTGGAAAATCCGACAAGTCCATTACGGATAAAACCGAAAGCTTAATCACGGATATCAGTAATATACATTATGTTTCATTTGACCCGCTTTTACCTCACGTCTACAATCAACGAGGTCTATATCATATTCGCACTAAATATTTCTTTGTTCCTTTAAAGATTTTGAAAGCAAATCTATATATTGTCAGTTCATTCAACTTCAATTTGCAATAGAGTATATGCCGTCAACATAAGGACAATCCGTGGTCATAAAACTTTTATTCTTCTATTTCTTTAAAGTCGTCTGCATTTAGGTATCATATGTAATATGACTACAGACTATTACAAAAGTGGAATGTTGAATGAAGGTTTGGGAACTAACGGTTTTGATTGGGGAACAAGCGCTGAGCGGTTTAAATCAACAGCGGAACGCTTGAAAATGAAGAACGAGAGATTTACATCTGGAATTGAACGCTTTATTCTATGCATTAATTATTCTATTTTGCTTTCTTGGTGCCCAACCAAGCGTCATGTTGATATATGGTGTACAATGGCTTAATAATACTAGATGAATTCCGAATGACCATGCAGGGACGAACAAACGGTTGTAGATGAGCAGTAGTAACTGCTGTGGAGGAGAAACTTCGGAGGTATTTTATTGCACCCCAACAGATACAAGAAATGGTGTAAATTAAATGCTGATTCTAAAACGAAAATATTTAGTAAATTTGAAATCGTAAAACTTTTCCAAAATCAACAGCATCAAGTCTTTCGACTTTTCAACCATTCAAATGACCATTCCTCACTATTAATCATATGCTTGAAATGAGAGACGCAACACATTCCTCCACATCAGTTTCATATTTGGATATTTTACCGACGTCAGACGTGAAAGGCAAACTATTCAGCAAAATTAACTCCATATTTATGAATCAAAGGTTCGTTAGTACCTGCATGTGATTTTTTCTGTCTCTGAACTAATTCAATAAGTTAGAGTATGTTTCACATTTGATTTTTGAACCGGAGCTGGCTGTTTACTGAAAGTAGACATTAACGGCAAACTGACAACTCAACTGTATGACAAACGGGATAATTTCAGCTTCTCCATCGTCAACTTCCCATATTTATGTAGCGATATTTCATTATCACCTGCATATGGTGTTTATATATCTCAACTCGTTCGATATGCAAGAGCTTGTTCTGCGTATAGTCAGATTTTAAATCGAGGTAAGCTACTGACAAACAAGTTGATGGTACAGGGGTTTCAACAGTCTCGATTGAAGTCAGCATTTCGCAAATTCCATGGTCGTTATAACGATCTAGTTCGTCAATACAACCTATCATTGGGTCAAATGTTGTCTGACGTGTTTCATACCGATTATTAAGCCGTTCTTGGCACACTGATTTTAACTGAGGATAACTCCGTTTACCTGAACAGGATATGGGGCTCACGGCGGCTGTGACTGGTCGACAGGGGATGCTTACTCCTCCTAGGCACCTGGTCCCACCTCTGGTGTGTCCAGGGGTCAGTGTTTGCTCAACTATCTATTTTGTATTGCTTGTAGGAGTTATGAGATTGATCACTGTTCGTTGTCTTCACCTTTCATTAATTACATAAGACAAATATAACGAACAGTGATCAATCTCATAAATCCTACAATTTCGCAAATTCTATGGTCGTTAAAACGATCTAGTTCGTCAATACAACCTATCATTGGGTTAAATGCTGTCTGACGTGTTTCACACCGATTGTTAAGCTGTTCTTGGCACAGTGATTTTAACTACGGATAACTCCGTTTACCTGATCAGGATATAGAGCTCACGGCGGGTGTGGCCGGTCGACAGGGCTTGCTTACTCCTCCTAGGCACCTACTCCCACCTCTGGTGTGTCCAGAGGTCCGTGTTTGCCCAACTATCGATTTTGTATTGCTTATGGGAGTTATGAGATTGATCAATATTCGTTATATTCACCTTTCACAAGGAATTCAAAATAAAGAGTTCAGCCAATACTAACCCCGGGCACATCAGAGGTGTTTCATGTTTTCAATAACTTTCAGCTTAGTAATATATTTTGCGTGCGTTTGTTGCTTACTCTTAAAAATTCACTCCTTCTGTTGATTTACGCAATAGCAACTTCATATCTTTATGGTCCTCCGTCTCTACCTCTCCCTCCGCTCTTTCTGACTCCTATTCTTCTTCTTGGGACACCTTCCTCCTTCCTCTCACCTGACCTTCAATATCCATCTTTTCATCGCTCCTCTGTATAGTTGAACTGGACCTCTCCTGAAAACTGTCAAATAACAATAAGCCCATGTTATCATTTTTTTATTGAGACAATGGGTGGGGTTGGGGTTGAAAGGGTAATGCTACAGAATCAGATGAATAACACAATTGATAAATCTCCCATTTTTTTTATCACAGGTAAGACACGTATAATGGTTTTGAAAAAGTGGGTTTAGTGTCATCCGGAAGATAGGTGATTTAAAAAAGAAATCGTTTTACTATCAAGGATTGCCCACACTAAATAATTCTTATTCATAACTTTCAACCTTACTTTCGTCTTAATAACACTAACTGTAATAAGGGTTGGGGGGGGGGGGGTAGGACACCCAATATATATTTGATTTGCATTACAAAAATAACAAAAGATGGTCATTTTCAAAAAAGTCCCCACCCCAGATTCCACGTCCATGTAAGTAATCAGACAAAACATCTAATATTCTGCTATGCCAAGTTACGAAAATACAATATAACAAAAAAGAAGCGTGCTAAGATAGTCCCTGGAATAAAACGTTCTATTTTTCCACTTGAACGGCGAACGCAAGGTGAACAAACAGTAAACACACGCAGAGCGATCGGTGAAAGCAAATTGGTGAACGGTGAGCGCTCGGTGAACGCAAAATGGTCTATTCATTCGGAATATTTCGGATTCTTTCTTGGGTTGTACTTATTTTATAATCAGGTATGGAATACATATATATGAATGCATATGTTTCTTCATTTTTGTGCAAGTACTTGATGTAAATTTCTCATGAAATGATCGTAAATTTCACATCAATGCAAGCAGCAACCATGCACAAAGAACTGACAATTTCTTATAAACATTGTTTATAGTATTACATGTACAACTACATCGATACATGAAAAGTAAAAAAAATTCTATAATATTTAGAAATCTTGACGTTTTAATAAATCATGAATATTAGTGCGTCATCTCGGTATACTACATATATTACATTTTCACTTAATTAAGATGCATATAATTTAATTTCTAGATACATAGTATTAAGTATAAACAATGTATGTGAAATAAAGATAATCTAGTAATTAGCACTGTCGCGATATCAAGAATTTACTTGTGTACATGCTTGACTTCAATAATTACGAGCGCAGTCGTTTGAATTTCATGCAGTCAAAAACATCTCCAAAGGGGTAAGTGGAAATGCATTAAAAAAAACACGGGTAGTCTACATGTAGGTACATCATGTTGGCAACTGAGCGCCTCTAAATTGTATAAAAAGTTTATTCCCACATATTTTTTGGATAATTCACCTTATTGCAAATGCATATATAGTATATCTACCCGAGGGAATAATTCTAAAATTAATGTACGTACGAAATAAATAGTGTGACCATGAACTACATTTAGATTGTGCAATATTTGTATATTTTTGATGCAGATAAAACTGTTTTTGTATTGAACTAAGCGTATATTATATGTGGGGGCAGCAATGCATGAGAAAAATTACATCTTTACATTTTAGAGAAACAATACAAAGGTTTTATATTTGGGGAAAGGAGTAAATACATTTATTGACAATGTCATTCATAAATGTAGGCGTAAAAATAATAAGAAATACTTGTCAAATCAGTGTGACATTCGGGCGCGAATATTCATTGAAATGTACCATCGCTTTTTTCAAGGGGGGGGGGGGTAAGGTAAAAAAATAACTTGTCTAAAGTCCTTGCCAAGTGAGACAAAATAATGATAAATTGTGCTTTGGCCCAAACTTGAAAATGTTAGAATGGTAATTCGGGGTGGGGGTGGAGGGTGGGGATGGGGGTGGGTGGGTGGTGGTGGTTGAGGTATTCATTAACTGAAACTGCGCTCGTTCTTCTCTATCTGGCTAATTCATAACTGCAGGCTCTTACATTCTTCTCTCATTCAGAACTTCTCCACCACCTCTTACCCAAACAATAGATATGTTTTGTAATAATAAAAATGATTTATTCTATTTTTTGATACTGATGAATGATTTGTAATTTTCCTTGAATAATTCTGACATTTGTACTTTATAAATTAAATTTCTAATATAATAAGAAAGTTTACTTTCACACGTACACGTTCCTTTTTCATTTTTACCTTACTGGGAAAATCAAGTCTTTGACTTTGGTGTTCCGAATGGCATTGAACGGTGAACACATGTTGGACGCTTTGTGAAGGGTGAATGCACGGTGAATGATTTGTGAACGCAAAATCGTAATCAGAGAGCGCACAGTGAGCCCACTTTGAATGCACTGAGAGCGCACGGTGAACACATGGTGAACGAACGACGAACTGGTAAAGAACAACGTTTGAGGGACAGTGCAGCATAAACTGATCTTGGTATAAGATCTAGGGCTACAAGTACAGAAGTAATTCAATTTGGTTATATTCAACCAATCCTTGGATTGTGCAGATCCAATTAACCGTTAGTGCTTTGCACATGATCTACTAAAATAATGTAGTCTGAAAGGTTATTATTCCAATATGTACAGAAGATTAAATCAAATCATGTCAACACTTACCAATATTTAAATAACGTTCAAGAAAGAAGTACTTATTGCGACAAATTCTTTTCTTCCGGGAGGAAATCAATTGCTTTAGGCTAGATATAAGTTGTTATGTCACATACATTGACTGTGTTACTTTGGAGGAGAAAACAAAATGACAGCGAGTACGTATGTATCTGTAATATTTGAAATTCATGGTAGGATGAAAACTTAAATAAGTTATATTGTAGTCCCAGCACACTGTCTATAATTGTTCAAGGATATGCCATTAGTGATATTAGACAACAGAATAGAGCAATAATCCAATAGGGAACAAATTCTCGATATTTTTTGAAAAAAAATAAAACGTTGAATACAATTTCATTAATTATACAAACAATTATATAGGGGAATTTCGTGACAGGCATAATTTTCAGAAACAGCACATATAATACCTTTACTCGTGTTTATGCATATGGAAACATAATCAAGTACCCACCTGTTCACTAAAGTGTTTCCGACATTGAGGATGCTGAAATGTTTTCATTATCTTATCACATATCTATTTCGCACGGTTTCATAATTTAAGTCCGCATTCCAAGTTTAATTTGAGAGATATAAAAGTCACTTTCTAGCTTGAGAGAAATGTTTTTTTTTATGTTGAATAGTTTTTATCCACGAACTCAAATAATGTATTTCCGATTTACCAATGATACTGTACAGGCAATGGTTATTGATACGATGTTCATTAGAAACATGCACAGGTCTACATTAATTATAAACAGTGAAAAGTCGCTTAAAATCTCCTTTAAATTAAATGTGTAAATATAAAACAAAAACAGAGAAAGAAATGACCATGATATTTTTACACAAACACAATGACAATAAAGAAGTATTTTGCCTAATTTTAAATTTTTAGAATTTTGACATAAAATACTGACTCAAACAATTTAACATTGTGACTTATTAATTTCTAATCCCTTTATAATATTCATATACATACATTCACAAGTATCTTGTGTTTTCATCAGAATAGGTACAGCTACAGACTGCTTACATGTGATAAAGCCCTGTATATCATTGCTTTTTGATGTTTTATTTATTTTCTATGTATCATGTGTAAAATTCTGTAGTAAGATATTTATGCATTGTAAAGCACATTTGAGCGTACATACATGTACTGTATGAAAAGAGTGCTATATAAATATGGTATTATTATTATTATTATATACGATTCCAATGGCATTGCAGAGCGTGCGAGTCAGCAATCTAAAAGAGATAATACAACGATCACCACCAACTCAAAGCCTTTCAGCATCAATTATTACAAATATTTCTACACACATATCGTAATATCATGTTGTGTATACTAAAACGCCAACATCTTCATCCGAACACAAACAGAAGAAAACCAAACACATATATTTATTTTCGTAAAGATATACATGTTACATCATGCAAAGGTGAAGATATCGAACAGAGATCAATGCAAGGTGAAGATAACGAACAGTGATCAATCACAAAACTTCTATAAGCAATACAAAGTAGATAGTTGGGCAAACACGGACCCCTGGACACACCAGAGATGGGATCAGGTGCCTAGGAGGAGTAAGCATCAATCTCATAACTCCTATAAGGAATACAAAATAGAGAGCTGGGCAACCACATACCTCTGGATATACCAGGGATGGCCTTAGATGTCTAAGAGGTGCAAGCATCCCTGTCAACCATTCACACTCACCATGCGCCCCATATCTTGATTAGGTAAAGGAGCAATCAATGTTTCATATATCCCACAGAAGTAGAAATTGTGTATGAAGTTTACTGATAAGCTGCTATTCTAACGCATGGTGGAGTCATATTTACATTCAGCAATGCGTTTATTTGTTTATATTCCTTGATAAAACAGTGAAATGTAAGTGGAGTGGAGGTCGAATACTGCTGATGCGCTTGTACAGCCCGTGGCTCTTGTGAAACATGTCCTGTGAACCGGTCCTCTTTCATTAACGTGTATTTGTATGACTGATTGCATTGCAAGTTTCCACAAGGATGGTGAGACACATATGGGAACTACAAAAGAGAAGAATTCAAATTTCAAGACTACTATTGCTAATAAAATCGCCAACCAAAGGCTTATATTTTGATGTATAATGACTATAAGGGAGGGAAATGATGTTTTGATTCAATACATATTATTTCATTCAATTCACAGGAGGCGAAACTAACAATACTCTCCTATGGTTTAAAGTTTCTTCCATTCAGGTTTGAGTATGACATAGGAAATGTCTGCTTAAATGATTATTTGTTGATGTGTTGATAAAGAGTAAAAAAAAGTTTTACAAGATAACGAACAGTGACCCATATCAATACTCCTATAAGCAGTACAAAATAGAGATTTGGACAACCATGGATTCCTGGATATAACAGAGGTGGGATCAAGTGCCTAAATCTCTAACCTAAATTTGAAATCTGGATAGTATCCAAGGAGGAAAGAAATGCAAATGTTGGTCCCAAGGCAACTAACAATCGGTATGAAACACTTCAGACAGCATTTGACCCAGTGATAGGTTGTATTGATAAAATGAATCCTTATAAAGACCATATAATTTGCGAAATGCCGACTTTTGAAACCCCTGCATCTTTAACTTGTTTGTCTGTAGGCTGCTTCGATTTGAAAACTGATCATACACAGAACAAGCTCTTGCGTATCAAATCAGTTGAGAGACATTAACACCATACACAGGTGATGATAAAATATTGCTAAATAAATATGGGAAGTTGACGATGGAAAAACTGAAATCATCCCGTTTGTCATAAAGGTGAGTTGTTAGTTTGCTGTTAGTATCTACTTTCAATGAAATATCTAAGTATGAAGCAGATGTGGACGACTCTGTGGTTTCTTCTATTTCGACTTCACAGTGATGTGTCGAATCGACATATAAATGAAAGTTATTATTGTTAATAGATAAAAAGTCGTCGATATATTTAAATGTGGAATTGAAGGTCACAGCAAGATATTTACTTTTCTCACGTAGAAGTTTTGAATAATTCTACTTCATAGGCATATAAAAACAGGTCAGCTAACAAAGTAGCACAATTTGTGCCCATGGATATTCCACCAGACTGTTGGAAGACCTGATCACCAATTACTACGAAGATATTGTTATTGAGGAACTCCAGCATATTTTTTATTTCAACTTCAGAGCACTTGTGGGTGGAATCAGAGTTGTGTTTAACAAAGTAATTTTGGATGACAGAGCAGTAGATATGAATATTTGCATTTTCTAATTTTGTTGAAGAAGCAGCTATCTATGGTGTAAAGATTCTAGTATTTAATTTATCGTAAGGAATGGTCGTGTAAAGTGTTGAAAATTGATACGTTTTGATGTTATTGATTTGAGAAAAGTTTTGCGATTTCAAGTTTACTAAACGTTCTTACGATTTTGTTTACAATCCACATTTGATTTACACCACTTCTGACATATGTAGTCGCACAGAAAGTTAGATATATAAATCCTTGTCACTAACAGGTTGAGTAAGAAGTTTTATTTTAAAGTCGCGTTTTGTCACACCATTAATAAAATGAATAGACTAGAAACGCTGCCCAAATCCGCTTTTCCACAATGACACATCCATTGCCAAGCTTGACCAAAACTGGGGTATCGACAATGGAGATTACATATCTCTCCAGTGTATTATCATCAGCAATCTAAAATAAATTGTAAAAACAAAGCATCGCTTCCAAAGGAAGGCGTGGGATCCATCGATTCATTCAATTATCCATCCACTGAATCAGCCATTTTCCCATCAATCCATTCCTCCAACCATTCATCCACTCTTCACGTACCAGTTTTTGCTATCTTTCAAAAAAATATTTTTTTTTAATAATATACAATGGTGAGAAAAACGTAAAAATTCCAAAATAGATTAAATTGAAATAAAAGCCCTGGTGCTGTTTTATCTAAATTTAATTTAATTTTTACTTACCTAAAATCAATATCATGGAGATGGACCAGATTGTTTCAAACTAAAATCTAAAATCGCGTATACATGGTAGTTTAGCTTTAAATATCCAACCTGATTAAAAAAACGTTAATCATTTAATATATATATATATATATATATATATATATATATATATATATAATGGATCTGAATTTCAGCAAAAATTTGAAAGCATTCCTAAAATAGGTTTGGACCATTTGCTAAAGTTTAACAACAATAATATTGCTCATATTAGTTTTGTTTGTCGGTTAGAGAGTTGGCTACATATTGTTTAACGTCCCACTCGAGAATTTTCTTTACCATTGCCGGCGAGGGCTGAAAAAATTACGCCTATGCTCGGCGCTTAAGGCCTTTGTGCAGGAAACCCACAACAAGAATTAACGTGATTCAGAAGGAAATGATGTCATAACTAGTAACAAGAAGACAATTGCTATCATGACTGGAATTGTCTGATATGGAATACCCAAACTTCCGCCAGAGTTCGTTTGCTTACGAACCAAACTCTTCCAGTTAGGCATTATGGGATAGCGATTTCTTCGGAGCGTATACTGTGTGACATCACTATAGAATGACGAAAAAACATAACGTCAAACGTAAACAGTTCAAAATAACAACGTAAACATCAAGTTCATTACTTTACATTATAATTTGAACAGTCTCCCTACTTTTCAATGATCTTTTGATCATTATATGTTTAAAATAAAATCCATACTTTTATATTAATGATCAATATCTTCAAACGTTTAACTACGAACTACTCCTTTAGTGTTATTTGCCTGCGTGATAATCGCGGACTCACAATATACAAATCTGTATATTGTACTTCGTTACATAGGAGAGGTCTATTCGTAGGTGACGTAAGGCCTCGACGGGGAGTTTGATGGAATACCGTATAGCTTAATCACATGACCGGTGTTGTTCCTATCCTTAAACTATACCATGAGCTCAGATGCACGTCCTCATTTCGATTATTTTGTTCCCATAATGGCGCATTTTCCCGCCGTCAACAGATGAAGACCCACTGTTGATCTCGATGGGTTATCTAACGATCTAATAACACTTTATTCACAAATTTCATAGAAGGTATATATAATTGTAATGTACTTGAGAGTAACGTATTATAGTGGTCTGTTATATATTTCTCCCACAAATAACTTTTTATTTGCCTTTTAAATCAATGTTTATCATATATTTGAAGACTATTTTTTTTTCACTATATTCTGATTACGGGAGAGCAAACAATCGCAATTATTAGTTGGTATATTTTCACTGTAACTGGTACATACTTGTCATACGTGTGATTACTCTGCGAACGTGTGTGTCGAGAAAATACGAAATCAATCGTTAAGTACATATGTGCTGAATAGATTACAATCAGTTTTGGAGTAAAAGGAAATGTCTATCTATAATTAATTTCTTCTAAACTCTGAATTTTTGTTTTCAAATTTTGTCTTGCCGATAATTATCATGACCATCGTGCATATAGCCTCAGTCTAAAAATATAGAAAGTTTCGATCATCCTAATTTTAGACATTAGATACATTTGTAAGTTATTTTAGTGCATTTGATACTTAACGTGATTCCACACACTTATTTGACTATTGCTAAATCATTACAGGTATCTTTATTGAGTTGAACATTTCTATAGAATTATAATACCTGGATATGGTCTAGTTTCATCCTTGTTGGTTTTGTAAATGCCGGATAAACTTATCTGCATCGTATTACATTAAATCATGGATATTTTGGGAACACATTTTTCGTGCTTAATAGAGAGAGTACCTTCTTTTCCAATTAATTGTTAGAGAGAAAACGAAATTTCCTTTAAGATCGGCAAACAACCAAGACGGATACCTGTACTCATGAAGGCTATGGGCCTCTGATCAAATAAATGAAGACCTCTGCTAGTTTCCATCTCTCACCCTAAATATACCGACAATTACTGCAATAATGCATATTGCTTTGCGTATAAAATACCTAGCTAGAAAATCATAGCTTTTTGTTTTAAACTTTTTCTAAATGTATATTTTGAGGAAGGGCTCTGTAGCTAATTCATGGCCAATTAAATCATGTTCGCTGTCTTTCACAAAATAGAGTACGGTTAATTAAAAACCAGATGAAATTTTCCTTTATCTTATAGATTTCTTTCAATACCATTTAGAACTGGAAATACTCTTACCCACCTTATTAAAAAGGTAGATATATTTATGTAAAGCATTCATCCCCACACGTAATTTTTTTGCTTGCCACTTTTCCAAGGAATTGTTAATAAACGTGAACGTCATGACTTTATTTCCGGTTTTTGTAAGAAACAGTGCTATGTTAAATTTCTCTTGAAAGGTGAAGATAACGAACAGTGATCAATCTCATAACACCTACAAGGAATACAAAATAGATAGTTGGAAAAACACGGACCCCTGGAAACACCAGAAGTGGGATCAGGTAGATAGGAGGAGTAAGCATCCCCTGTCGACCGGTCACACCCACCGCGAGCCCTATATCCTGATCAGGTAAACGGAGTTATCCGCAGTCAAAATCAGTATGCCAAGAACGGCTTAGCAATCGGTATGAAACACGTCAGACCGCATTTGACCCAATGATAGGTTGTATTGACGAACTAGATCGTTATAATGACCATAGAATTTGCAAAATGCTGACTTTAATCGAGACTGTTGAAACCCCTGTACCATCAACTTGTTTGTCAGTAGCTTACCTCGATTTAAAACTGACCTTGCGCAGAAAAGCTCCTGCGTATCGAATGAGTTATAAACACCATATGCAGGTAATAATGGAATGAGTATGGGAAGTTGACGATGGAGAAGCTGAGACCATCCCGTTTGTCATAAAGTTGAGCTATAAGTACATACGGTTGAAATATGTTGACGTATTACAGAACAAGATCTGATTCATTTCAAATATTGATATATACTGTGTGCTTGTAGAATTACAATGATTCAATTTGTTGATTGTGTTAATGGCCGGTGTGACCGGTCTACAGGGGGCCTGTACTTACTACTTCCAGACACCTTATTCCAGCTTGTGGAAGTTATGAGATTGTTCACTGCCTGTTGTCTTCACAGTTCATTAATACAAGTAATGTCAAAGTTTGGAAATGATTAAGCAAAATACCTGTTTTATTTGAATGTTTTAGCTGACCTGAGATAAAAGGTCAATTGAGGTTCTCTGATCAATTTTTGTCTGTCGTCTGCCCACAAACGTTTCACCTCCAGAACCATGTGGCTAATTTTAAACTTGGTACAAATCCTTAATGGGTGAAGGGGAATGAAGTTTGTTCAAATGATGTGCATTGAAAATGATGATAAAAATCTGATCAAACAACATTGGACCAGAAAAGTTCAGACTAACAAGAAAGCTTTCTAACACAGTGCAAATTCAAGGTTATTAAAAATCGTGGCTCCCAGGGGGCCACAATAGGGTATGGAATTTTACATGCAAATATATAGGAAAACTATCTAAACATTTTTTTTCAAGAACCTCTGGGCCAAAAGTTCATATTTGCATGGCAGTTCTCTAACATAGTGCAGATTAAAGTTCCTTAAAATCATAACCCCCGTGAGTAGGTTGGGGCCGCAATAGGGATCAAAGTTTTAAATACAAAAATATTTGGGAATTCGTTAAAAGTCTTCTTCTCAAGAACCACAGTATGATTATGAAGGATTCCAATTTTTACCTTGTACAGAGTAACTACACTTATAAGTTCAAACACCATTAAGTAATGCGGATTTCATGTTCTGACTTATTATCATAAAACACTGTTACTGCCCTCGTTGAAAAATGCAAAACTAATACCATAGTACTATTTTTCGAGGGAAGATATGTACACGTGTATTTTACGGGTTAAAAATCTACAAAATGACAGAGAATGCTCACTCCTCCTAGTCATATCATCCCATCTTTGGTATGTTCAGGAGTCCGTGCTAGTCCTACTCTTAATTTTGTCTTCTTTATTGGAATTATGTTATTGATCCATGTTCGCTATTTCCACCTTTTCATTCAACTATCGACCATGTATCTCTGCTGATGGATAGTCTGTCCCCGAGGATACTTTTCGTTCGATATGTGTTCTTCCATGAATATAAACAATGACGATGGTCAATTCATTCGGAATATTTCGTATTTTTTCTTGGGTTGTATTTATTTTATAATCAGGTATGGAATACACATATATGAATACATATATTTGTTCATTTTTGTGCAAGTACTTAATGTAAATTTCTCATGAAATGATCGTAAATTTCACATCAATACAAGCAGCAACCATGCACAAAGAAATGATACTTTCTTATAAACATTGTTTATAGTATTACATGTACAACCACATCTATACATGAAAAGTAGAAAAAATTCTATAATATTTAAAATTCTTGACGTTTTCATAAATCATGAATATTGGTGCGTCATCTCGGTATACTACATATCTTACATTTTGACTTAATTAAGATGCATATTATTAAATTTCTTGATACATAGTATTAAGTATAAACAATGTATGTGAAATAAAGATAAGCTAGTAATTAGTACTGTCGCAATACCAAGAATTTGCATGTTGACATGCTTGACTTCAATAATTACGAACGCGGTCATTTGGATTTCATGCTGTCAAAAACATCCCCAAAAGGGGTCAATAAAAATGCATTAAACAAACAAAACGGGTAGTCTACATGTCGATACATCATGTTGGCAACTGAGCGCTTCTAAATTGTATAAAAGATTTATTCCTTCGTACGTTTTGCGTAATTCACTTTATTGCAAATGTATGTATAGTATATCTACCTGAAGAAATAATTCCAGAATTAATGTACGTACGAAATAAATGGTGTGACCATGAATCTACATTTAGATTGTGCAGTATTTGTATATTTTTGATGCAGATAAAACTGTTTATTGTATTGAACTAAGCGTATAGTATATGTGGGGGCAGAAACACATGAGAAAAATTACATCTTTATATTATAGACAAACAATACAAAAGTTTTATATTTTGGGAAAGGCGTAAATACATTTATTGACAATGTCATTCATAAATATAGGCGTAAAATAATCAGCAATACTTGTCAAATCAGTGTGACATTCGGGCACGAATGTGCATTGAAATCTACCATCTTTTTTTTTTCAAGTGTGTGTGTGTGGGGGCGGGGGGGGGGGGGGGGGTGGCTAAGGAAAAAATAACTTGTCTAAAAGCATTGCAAAGTTAGACGAAATAATGATAAATTGTGCTTTAGCCCAAACTTGAAAATGCTAGAATGGTAATTCAGGGGTGGTGGTGATGGTTGAGGTATTCATTAACTGAAACTGCGCTCGTTCTTCTCTATCTGTATATGTATAAGGCTAATTCATAACTACAGGCTCTTACATTCTTCTCTCATTCAGACCCCCCCCCCCCAACCTCTTAACCAAACGCTAGTTATGTTTTGTAATAATAAAAATGATTTATTCTATTCTTTGATACTGGTGAATGATTTGCAATTTTCCTTGAATTTTTACTGTCGATAATCCTGACATTTGTACTTTATAAATTAAATTTCTAATATAATAAGACAATTAACTTTCTCACTTGCGCACACGTTCCTTTTTCATATTTACCTTACTATGAAAATCGATTCTTTGACTTTGGTGTTCCAAATGACATTGAACGGTGAACGCACGGTAAATGCTTTGTGGAGGGTGAACGCACAGTGAACGATTTGTGAACGCAAAATCGTAAAGGGAAAGTGCACGGTGAACGCACAGAGAGGACACGGTGAACACACACACACACACGGTGAACGCACGGTGAACGCACAGAGAGCGCACGGTGAACACACTGAGCGAACGAAGAACCGGTAAAGTACAACGTTTGAGGGACTCTGCAGCATACGCTGATCTTGGTATAAGATATAAGGCTACAAGTACAGAAGTAATTCAATTTGGTTATTTTCAACCAATCCTTGGATTTGTGCAGATCTAATTAACTGTTAGTGCTTTGCACATGATCTACTAAAATAATGTAGTCTGAAAGATTATTATTCCAATATATACAAAAGATTAACTCAAATCATGTCAACACTTACCAAGATTTTAATAACGTTGAAGAAAGAAGAACTTATTGCGACAAATTCTTTTTTTCCGGGAGGAAATCAATTCCTTTAGGCTAGATATAAGTTGTTATATCACATACATTGACTGTGTTACTTTGAAGAAAACAAAATGACTACGAGTACGTATGTATCTGTAATGTTTCAAATTCATGGTAGGGTGAAAACTTAAATAAGTTATATTGTAATTCCAGCACACTGTCTATAATTGTTCAAGGATATGCCATTGCTAATATCAGAAAACAGAATAGAACAATAATCCAATAGGGAACAAATTCTCGATATTTTCTGAAAACAATACAACTTTGAATACAATTTCATTAATTATACAAACAATTATATAGGGGGAATTCGTGACAGGCATAATTTTCCGAAACACCACATGTCATATCTTTACTCGTGTTTATGCCTATGGAAACATAATCAAGTACCCACCTGTTCACTAAAGTGTTTCCGACATTGAGGATGCTAAGATGTTTTCAGTGATGTGCTATCGTTTCTCATCACATATCTATTTCACACGGTTTCATATCGCTTTATTTAAGTCCGCATTCCAAGTTTAATTTGAGAGATATCAAATCACTTTCTAGCTTTAGGGAAATGTTTTTTATATTGAATAATTTTGATGTACGAACTCCAAGAATGTATATCCGATTTGCCAGTGATACTGTACAGGCAATGGTTATTGATACGATGTTCATTAGAAACATACACAGGTCTATATTAATTATAAACAGTGAAAAGTCGCGTACAATCTCCTTTAGATTAAATGTGTAAATATAAAACAGAAACAGAAAAAGAAATTACCATGATATTTTTACACAAACACAATGGCAACAAAGAAATATTTTGCCTAATTCGAAATGTTTAGAATTTTGTCGTCAAATACTGACTCAAACAATTTAACATTGTGACTTATTGATTGCTAATGACTTTATAATATTCATATACGATTCCAATGACATTGCAGAGCGTTTAAAAGAGAGACTACAACGATATCCACCAAATCAAAGCCTTTCAGCATCAATCATTACAAATATTTCTACACATATCATAATATCATGTAGAGCATACTAAAACGCCATCTTCATCCGAACACAAACACAAGAAAACAAAACACATGTATACACATGTTGCATCATGCAAAGGTGAAAATATCGAACAGAGATCAATCTCATAACTCCTATAAGGATTACAAAATAGAGAGTTGGGCAACCACAGACCCCTGGATATGCTAGAGATGGCGTCAGGTGCCTAAGAGGTGTAAGCAGCCAACGTCAACCGTTCACACTCGCCATGCGCCCCATATCCTGATTAGGTAAAGGAACAATCAATGTTTGATATATCCCAAAGAAGTAAAAAAATAGTACATGGAGTTCGCTGATGAGCTGCTGTTTTAACGAATTTTGTAGTAATATTTACATTCAGCAGTGCATTTATTTGTTTATAATCCTTGATAAAACAATGACAGGTAAGTGAAGTGGATACAGAATACTGCTGATGCGCTTGTACAGCCCGTGATTCATAGCGTTGTAAGTTTACCAATAGATGGAGAGATAGATATGGGGACTACAGGATACTTGAACTAAAATTCCAAGTCATTACAACTATGCTATTGGGTATTGTAAATGAAATTCCCAACCAAAGGCCTCCGGTGTTTTGTAAAATGAATAAAGAGGGAGGGAAGTGATGTTTAGATTCAATACGTATTATTCCATTTAATTCAAAGGAGGCGGTACTAACAATACTCCCGTATGTTCTAAAACTTCTGCCGTACAAGTTTGAGTATGAAATGGAAAATGACTGGCTAAATGATTATTTGTTGTTAAAAAGTAAATCAGGTGCCCTGTGTGTTGGGAGATAAACATTGTATCAAATAGCTAACTTAATCCTGAAATCTGTATTACATCCAAGGAGAAGAAAAGTTCAAATGTTGCAGCCAATGCAATTTGCGTATATCTGAAATTTACATCGCTTGCACTAATATATATATAGGTTTCTGAATTAGAAACTGTGATGGGACTTACCCAAATAATACTTTACTGAGACATCCGATGTATCACGGCGCTAACTTAACTGTGCAACCATAACATTGCCAAACTGTGTGAAAAGTCTACCGTCCAAAATGATAAACAATTGGGAAATTTGTTACAGAATCAGAATTGATGATGAATTGAAACTAGGAGATAGTTCTGGAATCAGTCTTGTAAACATGTATGATCGTTACTATATGAATTACAGTACGTTAAACAAAATATGAATCGACGAACGGACGATGATGCCATCGTAGTAATGAACAACAACATTTTAATCGAGTAATAATTTCCACCACAATATATTTACACAACGTTTACATAATATTTACAAACAATTTGAAGCGGTAATATACTCGTAAAGTTAAGCATATAAACATATGGGGGAACGATGGCGGGCATACATTTACAAGATAATCCCCATTTGAGTTCCACATCTCAGAAACAGATTATATTTTTCAACATCGAGCGTTGTGTTTAAATATTTTTATTGATACCTTTGAAGGGTTAGTCAGGGTCCCTTCCCTGGCAATTGGTTTTTCTAGATTGATATTTTAGCTTAGAGATTCTGTGATATAAAATGAATAAAAACAATGTTGTTTTATTTTTTGCATGTATGTGATAATATTAATCACCGCCGTTTCATCTTGTGGAATGCAGGGCATATAAATGTATGGATGTTAACACAAACTGTCATTACCTGTCAACAAAAATTACTGTACTAACACAATACATCAATACAATAAAAACGTTAAGAAAGTAATTGACATCCCCTATGCAGAGAAAGACTCTGATACAAACGACGATTCTTTTGGAAATGTGTATTTTGACTAATGCATGCGACGTATGTCCCTAGCAGTGACGGTTCGTTATCATGTCAACGCCTACCTTAACACGAGACCTCCTTGTTAAAGGTTAGATCTGTGACATGTGATTTGGACTTCTAATGTCCTGCAATTGGGAACGGGATGTTGACGTTTGCCTTGTTGAACATAACTTGTTTCACACGGCAGAGGAGTCAAAAATCCTCTTTCCAATGTGAGTACACTAACTACTAGGCTACTGCAGATGAAGAAAAAAATGACATGCTGGGACTTTGATATTGGTACAGTGTATACGAAATCTTGAAGAATTGAAGGAAAACCAAACATATGGAATAATCAATATTAATGAAATTGTCGGACACAAAAGTCCCTCCCACGTTTGTCATCATCGATTGAAACAGTTTGTTAATCGGGAATGAATTTTTAAAGCAAGAAAACGTTTCGTAATATAGTATCGGGTTATTTTTACGTTATAAAATAGGTTAGAAACAAATCACATAGAACTGATAGTGTTGTTGGCGTAATGGTATTATTACAATAAGGAATTTAAAAAAAACCATAGAACGCTGATTTGAAGTCTTATGTCTTAATTCATCTACTCCACATAACAAAAGGTAAATGAGTAACGGTTGATGTGACTTATGAACACGGAATGGTTACTCCTCGTAGGCAACTCATCCCACCTCCGATGTGTCCAGGGGACTTTGTTTACCCTACTCTTAAGTGTGTCATCTTTATGAGGTTGATGAGATCAATTATTGTTCTTTTTCTTCATTTTTCATCCGGCTCATCTCTCTGTCTTTCCATTTAAATCTAACATTCACGATGATACGATTTGATTGAAATGAATTTAGATGGAAATTAAACTGTTTCGAATTTTAGTAATTTGCTTCATTGTTTCACAGATAAAGATTGTTATACGCTGTGTTAAATAAAAACAAATAAAGATAAGGGAAAGTGATCACATCAGAAAGCCTATAAAGCATACAAAATTAAGAGTATGAAAACGCAGTTCTCTGGTAAAGCTTGATGTGGAATTAGGTGAATAGGAGGTGTAAGCATCTCAATTTGATGAACACACATACCGCGAGTCCTATATCTTGATCAGATAAACGGAATAGTCCATAGCTACATGCAAATACAATATACAAACAATCTAGTCTGTTGAAGCTCCTGTGGTATTAACATATTTGTCAGTAGCATCTCTTCGTCTAAAATGAGGCCAAAGAACACGAACACCAAACAGCAATTTTAAGAAATGCGCCGAATCAGATTTTTTCATAAATACTGTCCTCGTTATTTTCAGTTCCATGCTGGAATCTTTCAGATTCTATTGTAGGTGTTTTGGAAAAGGTGTAAACATACACTATTAAGACGATAAACGCCAAAACCCCAAATGCGACAATGCTCATGAATAAAAATGTTTTTGTTTTCAATTCAAAAATATTCCCACATTCATCGCATGGTCTTCGTTTTATCTCTGAGAAAAAAAAATCAAATATGTTAAGAATTTACTTTAAACTGTTTTAAAGAATAGAAGGTACATATTCGCAAGCTTGATATTTACCCGCCTGTTCCATAGAAGTCATCATGATAGCTGTCCTCGTTGGTGTCTGATGTCCATTTCTTGAATCTATTACATATATTAAGAATATGTTAACATCAAGTACGTATATAGGCTTACTGTACATATTAATAAAAGCAATGGTTTCAAATAACAAATGTGAATAACTTGCCATTTGTGCTGCCAGGTGAACATCCGTAAGTAAAATTACAAAATTCCTCAGCACAACTGCACTCCATCTGACAAAGATCACCATAAGTTGGAAATCGACACGGGAGTTCACATCTATCACCAGTATAACCAATCGGACATACTACAAATTAGTAATTATTGACCATGATACACAGTGTTCATTTGTATTTGAGATGACAGAACAGCATTCGTATTACTTAGCATTATAGTTTTTGTTACATAAAAGTTCTGAATAAGGAAAGAGAGAGAACAGTTTTAATGTCTGGACATCTTAATAGTGAAATATGTCATTGTAACTAGAAATATGAATGCCAAAATAAAGTCCCGTAAAAGACACACAAGAGGTCCACAGATCTTATCAGCCACCTGAGTACTAGTTAAAAGTATCACTAATCCCAAGGACTAAATATCTAGACAAAATACTATTCCGAATGTCTAAGCTAAATTCTGATATTATAGATTTCCTTGAAAGTAGATACTGACGGCAAACTAACAACTCAGCTGTTTGACACACGGGATGATTTCAGCTTCTCCATCGTCAGCTCGTCATATTTATGTAGCAATATTCCATTATCACCTGCATATGGCGTTTACACCTCTCAACTGATTCGATACACAAGAGCTTTACTTCCTATAGTCAGTTTTTAAATCGAGGAAGGCTACTGACAAACAAATTGATGGTACAGAATTTTCAAAAATCTTGAAGTCAGCATTTCTATGGTCGTTAAAACGATGTAGTTTGACAATACACACCACACGACGCACGAAGAACAACGCACGACAACGGACGCAGACATATTGCGATATGTCAACTGAGTGACTCAGGTGACATAAAATATCAAACATTGAATGTATGTAATATAATTAATTCCTTTCCATATTCGTTAATCTGAATAAAAATTGGACACGGCCATCATTAGATGAACGAGTATCATTAAAAGAGATCTGAATGCATACTTTCAAACTGCACTGCAATATTCAGTAGACAAATATGTGAGGTAGATAACTCAACTCGCACGAAAACTTGATATTAAGTTGTGCATCTTCTAAAACTTAGACTCGTTGGTTTTCATAGAGCGATACCCCACTTGTCATTAGAGATTTTAGTAAGAATATTTGTAGCTGGAGTTTTCAAGATGGTGTTTTGGCATAGCAATAGTTAAATCAATGTGCTAGAAACGCACACCTTTACACCCTGTGACGTGGTCACATTTTATTTCTGTACAATGACATCTCTCCTGACAAGCTGGACCGTAGCTGGGATGTCGACACGGGATACCACAGTTCTCTCCAGTGTATCCTGGTCGGCATTCTACAAGAAATTTTAAAGACAAGATATTAGTAATAAAGAAGGCAAGGGATCGATCGATGTACCCATTTCTTCACCCACGGAATCATTTTTTCCCTATCAATATATTTTTCCAACCGTCTATCCATTCATTTACTTACCAGTTGTTTCTGTTTCCTTTCTACAACAAAAATTACAGATACCTATTGAATTGAACTTTTTTCAGATTAAAAAACCTGAGGTAAAAAACATAAAAATACCAAAAATGAAAACAAAGAAATTAGAATATCAAGCCAGTTGATGTTATATCTAAATTACATCTAAAAATTAGTACTTGTACTTACGTAAAATCAGTGTCACTAGAATGGACGAATTTTACATACATAAAGCAAAATGCTAAAATTGCATATGTTGTAGAGATCATTGCTAGTTTAAATAAAAAATTCCAAATTCATTAAAAATCATGTTATTCTATCAAACGTAAATGGATACTAACGTTTGTTTTTCGAAAATGTTTATATTAAAAGGGATCAAAATTCATATTCATATCACACGAGAAACAGGTGTGCGCGTCATTTCAAAATGTACAAAACGGTGACAGTTACTTTTATAATATATTTCCTTGTCGTAAAAATATAAGTATCCCAAATGTTTTGCCATTTGAGCAAACGTTTGAGAGCATTGCTGACACACATTTGAACCACAGAACGTTTGCTAAAGTTTACCAACTATAATATTGCGCTCAAAATGATGTTTGTCGGAGAGAGCAAAACGTTTAGATTAATATCAGTATTGCTCGGATCTTAGAATCTGTGCCATAACAATGCACCAATGTACCAAACTTTGCAGTAACTTATTAGTCTGAAACAAAGCATTGGAATTTTAATATTTGAATACTTTCTGATTGTAACGAAAGGTTCGAAGATTCTTACATCTTGATATACATGTAATAAAACGAATCTGAAAAAGACCATAAACCGAGTGGAATATATACTAATTTGGTAGTAACTGCTCAATGTATGAAATTTGAATCACCAAAACAATATTTCATATAATTGATAATCTTTGTAATTACAATAGATAGTTCATGCTCACTATAAGACTAGCCTAATGTTAGTGTCATATATGAGAGAACCTCTGTCGTTTAATTGGCGGCAGAACTTCATCTCTATTATGAGTTATGTCGAAGATTATGTCAGACGATGGGCTAAATATGAAAAAGAAGAACTTGATACATTGTCAGAATGGGTTAAAAACATAAGAGGGATATTAAAATCCCGCATTAGACACATGAAAACAAAAGTACGTATCATCTATCCTTCTGTGTTTAGTAAACCAGAAGTGATAAAAGAATTAGATAGGTTACATGAAGAATATGTTTTGGCTCCAGCTGACAAAGCTAGTAACAACATTGTTTTTGTTTGTAAAGCTCATTATTACAACTGTATTTTAAACGAACTTGGCATTAATTCCACTTTTGGTAATCATACTGTAACAAGTCGAGCGGTTCCTTGTCACAAAGAAAGAAAGAAATAAACACCATATACAAGTTAAAACAACCAACAATTTATTCAGGATGGCTCACAACTCCAAATAACAATATGTCAGGATAAAACAACAACACATAGCCCGAGATGCTGATCATTCAACAACGCATGACCAAAGGGGAATGACTCGTGGCAACTAGGCTGAAAAATCCTAAAACGTGTATCTTCGCAGCCTAACGCTCTCAGCTTAATAAACATGCAGACTGAAAGTATGCTTTGGTTATTTACTATAGATACTTTAAATAGTTTATCAAAAGGAAATATTAAAAGTGTCGATCCGGACAGTCGAAAGTTTAACTGTGATATAACAGACTTGAACCCCCCCCCCTGTTTTACTACCTGTCTTTAACTCCTACATCACCAGCTAAAACCTGATGTGAATATAACAGTAACTTAATTACTACTCCTGCGGTCATAAACTCTGATATCTAATCTATACAACTTGACTCTTACGTACTAGAATCAAAACAAGTGATTCTTAAACGCTGTAAAACGTTCCGGACAACATTCCGGACAACTATTCATCCAAGTTAAACTTCGTTACACAAAGTCTTCAATAGACTAAAATATTAATAAGAACTATAATAATTTCCTACTTAGTGAAATCTAAATTCATGACTGAATAATGATACGGACTGTCCGGACGAATAAAGTCCTTATAGAAATTAGCGTCATCAACTACCAAGTTCATTTTTTTTATCTACCTTGATTGTTCTGCTTAATGAGATGTGTTCTCTAGGAGAAGATGATGGATACTGAGGCTGAGCTTCCTTATATAGACTTGTCCAACCAATCACTGTTTGTCCTTATTGTCCGGATAAAAGTTATCCAATCAAATAATTGTTCGGATACGGACATTCCAGACAGGACTTTCATAAATTCCGGACATGTGAATTTTAATGACAATAAAACCATATAAGATATATACAAAGCCTTGTCCGGATGTAATTAATCAAATAAAGCCATAATTGATAACTAAAATTCATATTTGGAAATTGTTCACTATCGTAGTATTTATTAGACTTCTCACATTTCGAATTTAAGCGCCCTGTGAATAAAGCGCGTAGGAATATCGAAGAAAACGAAAGTGAGATACAAAAATTTAGGTCTCGGATTACATGAAAAAATAAGACAAATAAGCGGTTTTATCGGGATAAAATTCATACAAAAAGGTTGGTCAGCATCTGCTTACAACGATTCATATATAAATAATACACAATAAGTAGTAATATATTAAAATCAAACACCGGAACACAATGCAGGCAGTCAGAGTCCGGAGTGAATCGGCCTGTCGGACGTCAATACAGGCAGCATACGAGAAAGTTTGAGAGCGGTAAATATTGATTTACAGCAGAAATACGGCATACAGAGTCCACAGAAAGATGAATGAGATTCACTCGGTAATTATAAAATCTTTGTAAGTGATCAAATAAACAAAGTCATGATTTAAACGACGATCACGTTGAAAAAATGGCTCGCTGAAACAAATGTAAACAAAGTCAACGGGACAAGACTGATGAGCGTAAGATATGGCACTGTACCTTCACCGTGAATGGCAATAACAATAGGATTAAATCATCATCTCATTACAATACTTATACTCCAACTGCCCTTTCAAAAGATGAAATGCTTCAAAACCATGCTTCAGCTTTAGACACATTTAATACTCCAGTCAATGGGTCGAATGAATATGAGTTATCGTACCTATATTGGATTCCTAAACTACATAAAAACCCTTACAAACAAAGATACATTGCTGGATCCAGTAAGTGCTCTATCAAGCACCTATCTTTGCTCTTCACGAAAATGTTAACAGCTGTGAAGGATAAACTTCAAACTTACTGTGCAACTACATTTGCCAGAAGTGGTGTTAATTAAATGTAGATTCTAAAAAAAATATAAAGAAGTTTTAGTAAACTTGAAATCACAGAATTTTTCCCAAATCAATAGCATTAAAACCTATGACTTTTCAACACTATACACGACCATTCCTCACGATAAATTAAAGACTAGACTTTTCGACATCATAGACGGTTGCGTCTCCAACAAAAACGGAAAACGGAAATATTTATATCTAGTGATCAGTCATTCAAAAACTTACTTTGTTAAACACCACTCTGATTCCACGCACAAGTACTCTGAAGTTGAAATAAAAAGATATGCTAGAGTTCCTCATTGACAATATCTTCGTGGTCCTTGGTGATCAGGTCTTCCAACAGTCTGTTGGAATTCCCATGACACGGATTGTGCTCCTTTGTTAGCTGACCTGTTTTTATATTCATATGAAGCAGAATTTATTCAAAAACTTCTACGTGAGAAGAAAAAATCTCTCGCTGTGACCTGCAATTCGACTTTTAGATATATCGATGACGTTTTGTCTGTTAACAATGAAAGCTTTCATTCAAATGTCGATTTGATATATCCCTGTGAGCTCGAAATAAAGGACACCACAGAGTCGTCCACTTCTGCTTCATACTTAGATATTTTATTGAAAGTAGACATTAACGGCAAACTGACAACTCAACTGTATGACAAACGGGATGATTTCAACTTCTCCATCGTCAACTTCCCACATTTGTGTAGCAATATTCCATTATCACCTGCATATGGTGTTTATATATCTCAACTGATTCGATATACAAGAGCTTGTTCTGGGTATAGTCAATTTTTAAAGCGAGGTAAGTTACTGACAAACAAGTTGATGGTACAGGGATTCCAACAGTCTCGATTGAAGTCAGCATTTCGCAAATTCTATGGTCGTTATAACGATCTAGTTCGTCAATACAACCTCGTATATGGTCAAATACTGTCTGACGTGTTTCATATCCATTGTTAAGCCGTTCTTGGCACACTGATTTTGACTGTGGATAACTCCATTTACCTGATCAGGATATATGGCTCACGGCGGGTGTGACCGGTCAACAGGGGATACTTACTTCTCCTAGGCACCTGATCCCACCTCTGGTGTGTCAAGGGGTCCATGTTTTCCCAACTATCTATTTTGTATTGCTTATTGGACTTATGAGATTGATCACTGTTCTTTATCTTCACCTTGCATATGCTGATATATTTCCAGTGACGTTTATATTTGAGTCACGTTTTTTCTTGTAGCCAGTTAAAACATATTAAGTAATCTCAAACTCAAAATTTTCAATTTCTTGATTCGTTTTTTCACAATTGACAAACTTGTTTAGCACATAACAACAAGAAGAAAGAATGTACATTTGATATACATGTATATACTCAACATTTCTGTCACATAAATAGAAATAATTCCCACTATGGTGCGTATTGTAGATTCATGGCAGATTCAGAAAATGAATGTGTAAAATATTAGATGAAATGTTTTGAATTTTTGTGTTTTCCCTTGATACATATAATCACACCAGAATAAAATCTATACACAACCCCATGCCCATGATAACACTAAATGAGGATAGATATCCCCCTTGCAATTTTGTGTAATGATTATAAACATATCTGTTCATAATAGCAGCTATGATATGTAAATATAATGTGTGCAAAAATAAAAAAATGAATAGATAAAATAATCTAAAATATCAAAGAATTTATTCAATAATTTTGTTTTTCGTATTCATTATACATATATGAAAATGCATAGACTCTGAACGATTTGTGAGACCACAGCATGGTCTATTATTATCTCCCAGATAAATTATTTCCTTTTCCGAAAACGAGTCTCTTATTAAAGTGACAATTTGTCCTTCGTATTTTTCAAAACATTTACAAATTTTTGCGATTGTAGTATTTTCTATACATTTGAAAAGAAAGATGATATATTTCTTCCGATTTTTCTTGTTTGTTTTCTATCTACATTTCATTTGTATTTGTATACTTTACATGCAATGATAGATCTTAATAGCTTCAAAACTAAGTTTTTATCATTCTTTTTATAAAGGATACAAAATTAAGAGTATGAAAACACAATCCTCTGGAAAAGCTAGATGTGGAATTCGGTGAATAGGAGGAATAAGCATCTCAGTTTGATGAACACACATACCGTGAATCCTATATCTTGATCAGATAAACGGAATAGTCCATAGCTACATGTAAATTCAATATACAAACAATCTAGTCTGTTGAAGCTCCTGTGGTATTAACATATTTGTCAGTAGCATTTCTTCGTCTAAAATGAGGCCAAAGAACACGAACACCAAACAGCAATTTTAAGAAATGCGCCGAATCAGATTTTTTCATAAACACTGTCCTCGTTATTTTCAGTTCCATGCTGGAGTCTTTCAGATTCTATTGTAGGTGTTAAGAAAAAGGTGTAAGCATACACTATTAAGACGATAAACGTCAAAACCCCAAATGCGACAATGCTCATGAATAAAAATGTTTTTGTTTTCAATTCAAAAATATTTCCATGACGTTTAGTACATCCATCGCATGGTCTTCGTATTATCTCTGAGAAAAAATTATCAAATATGTTAAGAATTTACTTTAAACTGTTTTAAAGAATAGAAGGTACATATTCGCAAGATTGATATTTACCCGCCTGTTCCATAGAAGTCATCATGATAGCTGTCCTCATTGGTGTCTGATGTCCATTTTTTTTTAAAAATATATTACATATATTAAGAATATGTTCACATCAAGTACGTATATAGGCTTACTGTGCAGATGGATAAAAGCAATGGTTTCAAATAACAAATGTGAATAACTCATGATCTCCATAAGGATTATGAGACTAAACGTCCGAGGAATTCCAATGTAACAATGGCGGCGCCCTGCATAAATAGATGCGGCTCAATTTTTCGAACGATTCGCAGAACAGGTAGTCAGTTCTATTTGATTCTAGTAATTATTGTCATGATCATGAAAGTTCCTATGCTCAATTAAGATGGTTTAATTTATACGAGAGGTTTGTACATGGAATTGTTTGTGTCCAGTGTTGTGTAATCAGCACTTCTTGAATTTCCTCGTCCTCAAAATAAAGTTTCATCAGAAATTTTACTACTTATGTGTTTTCCCCAGATACTATATTGTAGAATATGTTTATTGAAAATTCAGAGCTTGTTTTGAATAATATGATTACGGTGTGACCGTTGGGGCGAGCTCATCATATCTGAATACATTTTCAAAAAATTTATATTGAAAACAAGGAAAACTAATCTGGTTCACTGTCAATACGTAGGATTACTGTCTTGTTCTTCTCGCCAATGTAGGAAACAGTTTAACGGGAAATGCAACGAGCGTGTTGTGACGTAGCCTGGTAGTTGTGACGTGAC